>NW_026897588.1:0-35462 GCF_033153095.1 Gastrolobium bilobum
AAGGAGAATGTGACACCTCAGCTAATTTTCAAAAGTTTTTTTTACATTAAAACAGAAAGAATCCTCTAGTGTGAACAGAAATTCAAACATACATATTTTGTTCACTATATCGAAAATAAGTAAGTTTTCAAGACATCCTCTAGCGTGAACAGAAAGCTGAGATTTAAGGAGAATGCGACACCTCAGCTAATTTTCAAAAGTTTTTTTTACATTAAAACGGAAAGAATCCTCTAGTGTAAACAGAAATTCAAACATACATATTTTGTTCACTATAACGAAAATAAGTAAGTTTTCAAGACAACCTCTAGCGTGAACAGAAAGCTGAGATTTAAGGAGAATGCGACACCTCAGCTAATTTTTGAAAGATTTTTTTACATTAAAACGGAAAGAATCCTCTTGTGTGAACAGAAATTCAAACATACATATTTTGTTCACTATATCGAAAATAAGTAAGTTTTCAAGACATCCTCTAGCGTGAACAGAAAGCTGAGATTTAAGGAGAATGCGACACCTCAGCTAATTTTCGAAAGTTTTTTTTACATTAAAACGGAAAGAATCCTCTAGTGTAAAAAGAAATTCAAACATACATATTTTGTTCACTATAACGAAAATAAGTAAGTTTTCAAGACATCCTCTAGCGTGAACAGAAAGCTGAGATTTAAGGAGAATGCGACACCTCAGCTAATTTTTGAAAGATTTTTTTACATTAAAACGGAAAGAATCCTCTTGTGTGAACAGAAATTCAAACATACATATTTTGTTCACTATATCGAAAATAAGTAAGTTTTCAAGACATCCTCTAGCGTGAACAGAAAGCTGAGATTTAAGGAGAATGCGACCTCAGCTAATTTTCGAAAGTTTTTTTTACATTAAAACGGAAAGAATCCTCTAGTGTAAAAAGAAATTCAAACATACATATTTTGTTCACTATAACGAAAATAAGTAAGTTTTCAAGACATCCTCTAGCGTGAACAGAAAGCTGAGATTTAAGGAGAATGCGACACCTCAGCTAATTTTTGAAAGATTTTTTTACATTAAAACCGAAAGAATCCTCTAGTGTGAACATAAATTCAAACATACATATTTTGTTCACTATATCGAAAAGAAGTAAGTTTTCAAGGCATCATTTAGTGTGAGCAAAAAACTGAGATTTAAGGAGAATGCGATAGCTCAGCTAATTTTTAAAAGTTTTTTTTACATTAAAACAGAAAGAATCCTCTAGTGTGAACAGAAATTCAAACATACATATTTTGTTCACTATATCGAAAATAAGTAAGTTTTCAAGACATCCTCTAGCGTGAACAGAAAGCTGAGATTTAAGGAGAATGCGACACCTCAGCTAATTTTCGAAAGTTTTTTTTACATTAAAACGGAAAGAATCCTCTAGTGTAAACAGAAATTCAAACATACATATTTTGTTCACTATAACGAAAATAAGTAAGTTTTCAAGACATCCTCTAGCGTGAACAGAAAGCTGAGATTTAAGCAGAATGCGACACCTCAGCTAATTTTTGAAAGATTTTTTTACATTAAAACAGAAAGAATCCTCTAGTGTGAACAGAAATTCAAACATACATATTTTGTTCACTATATCGAAAAGAAGTAAGTTTTCAAGGCATCATTTAGTGTGAGCAAAAAACTGAGATTTAAGGAGAATGCGATAGCTCAGCTAATTTTCAAAAGTTTTTTTTACATTAAAACAGAAAGAATCCTCTAGTGTGAACAGAAATTCAAACATACATATTTTGTTCACTATATCGAAAAGAAGTAAGTTTTCAAGGCATCATCTAGTGTGAACAGAAAGCTGAGATTGAAGGAGAATGCGACACCTCAGCTAATTTTCGAAAGTTTTTTTTACATTAAAACGGAAAGAATCCTCTAGTGTAAACAGAAATTCAAACATACATATTCTGTTCACTATATCGAAAATAAGTAAGTTTTCAAGACATCCTCTAGCGTGAACAGAAAGCTGAGATTTAAGGAGAATGCGACACCTCAGCTAATTTTCAAAAGTTTTTTTTACATTAAAACGGAAAGAATCCTCTAGTGTGAACAGAAATTCAAACATACATATTTTGTTCACTATATCGAAAAGAAGTAAGTTTTCAAGGCATCATCTACTGTGAACAGAAAGCTGAGATTGAAGGAGAATGCGACACCTCAGCTAATTTTCGAAAGTTTTTTTTACATTAAAACGGAAAGAATCCTCTAGTGTGAACAGAAATTCAAAAATACATATTTTGTTCACTATATCGAAAATAAGTAAGTTTTCAAGACATCCTCTAGCGTGAACAGAAAGCTGAGATTTAAGGAGAATGCGACACCTCAGCTAATTTTTGAAAGTTTTTTTACATTAAAACGGAAAGAATCCTCTAGTGTAAACCGAAATTCAAACATACATATTTTGTTCACTATATCGAAAATAAGTAAGTTTTCAAGACATCCTCTAGCGTGAACAGAAAGCTGAGATTTAAGGAGAATGTGACACCTCAGCTAATTTTCAAAAGTTTTTTTTACATTAAAACAGAAAGAATCCTCTAGTGTGAACAGAAATTCAAACATACATATTTTGTTCACTATATCGAAAATAAGTAAGTTTTGAAGACATCCTCTAGCGTGAACAGAAAGCTGAGATTTAAGGAGAATGCGACACCTCAGCTAATTTTCAAAAGTTTTTTTTACATTAAAACAGAAAGAATCCTCTAGTGTGAACAGAAATTCAAACATACATATTTTGTTCACTATATCGAAAATAAGTAAGTTTTCAAGACATCCTCTAGCGTGAACAGAAAGCTGAGATTTAAGGAGAATGCGACAACTCAGCTAATTTTCAAAAGTTTTTTTTACATTAAAACAGAAAGAATCCTCTAGTGTGAACAGAAATTCAAACATACATATTGTGTTCACTATATCGAAAATATATAAGTTTTCAAGACATCCTCTAGCGTGAACAGAAAGCTGAGATTTAAGGAGAATGCGACACCTCAGCTAATTTTCAAAAGTTTTTTTTTACATTAAAACGGAAAGAATCCTCTAGTGTGAACAGAAATTCAAACATACATATTTTGTTCACTATATCGAAAATAAGTAAGTTTTCAAGACATCCTCTAGCGTGAACAGAAAGCTGAGATTTAAGGAGAATGCGACACCTCAGCTAATTTTTGAAAGTTCTTTTTACATTAAAACGGAAAGAATCCTCTAGTGTAAACCGAAATTCAAACATACATATTTTGTTCACTATATCGAAAATAAGTAAGTTTTCAAGACATCCTCTAGCGTGAACAGAAAGCTGAGATTTAAGGAGAATGTGACACCTCAGCTAATTTTCAAAAGTTTTTTTACATTAAAACAGAAAGAATCCTCTAGTGTGAACAGAAATTCAAACATACATATTTTGTTCACTATATCGAAAATAAGTAAGTTTTCAAGACATCCTCTAGCGTGAACAGAAAGCTGAGATTTAAGGAGAATGCGACAACTCAGCTAATTTTCAAAAGTTTTTTTTTACATTAAAACAGAAAGAATCCTCTAGTGTGAACAGAAATTCAAACATACATATTGTGTTCACTATATCGAAAATATATAAGTTTTCAAGACATCCTCTAGCGTGAACAGAAAGCTGAGATTTAAGGAGAATGCGACACCTCAGCTAATTTTCAAAAGTTTTTTTTTACATTAAAACGGAAAGAATCCTCTAGTGTGAACAGAAATTCAAACATACATATTCTGTTCACTATATCGAAAATAAGTAAGTTTTCAAGACATCCTCTAGCGTGAACAGAAAGCTGAGATTTAAGGAGAATGCGACACCTCAGCTAATTTTCAAAAGTTTTTTTTACATTAAAACGGAAAGAATCCTCTAGTGTGAACAGAAATTCAAACATACATATTTTGTTCACTATATCGAAAAGAAGTAAGTTTTCAAGGCATCATCTACTGTGAACAGAAAGCTGAGATTGAAGGAGAATGCGACACCTCAGCTAATTTTCGAAAGTTTTTTTTACATTAAAACGGAAAGAATCCTCTAGTGTGAACAGAAATTCAAAAATACATATTTTGTTCACTATATCGAAAATAAGTAAGTTTTCAAGACATCCTCTAGCGTGAACAGAAAGCTGAGATTTAAGGAGAATGCGACACCTCAGCTAATTTTTGAAAGTTCTTTTTACATTAAAACGGAAAGAATCCTCTAGTGTAAACCGAAATTCAAACATACATATTTTGTTCACTATATCGAAAATAAGTAAGTTTTCAAGACATCCTCTAGCGTGAACAGAAAGCTGAGATTTAAGGAGAATGCGACACCTCAGCTAATTTTCAAAAGTTTTTTTTACATTAAAACAGAAAGAATCCTCTAGTGTGAACAGAAATTCAAACATACATATTTTGTTCACTATATCGAAAATAAGTAAGTTTTGAAGACATCCTCTAGCGTGAACAGAAAGCTGAGATTTAAGGAGAATGCGACACCTCAACTAATTTTCAAAAGTTTTTTTTACATTAAAACAGAAAGAATCCTCTAGTGTGAACAGAAATTCAAACATACATATTTTGTTCACTATATCGAAAATAAGTAAGTTTTCAAGACATCCTCTAGCGTGAACAGAAAGCTGAGATTTAAGGAGAATGCGACAACTCAGCTAATTTTCAAAAGTTTTTTTTACATTAAAACAGAAAGAATCCTCTAGTGTGAACAGAAATTCAAACATACATATTGTGTTCACTATATCGAAAATATATAAGTTTTCAAGACATCCTCTAGCGTGAATAGAAAGCTGAGATTTAAGGAGAATGCGACACCTCAGCTAATTTTCAAAAGTTTTTTTACATTAAAACGGAAAAAATCCTCTAGTGTGAACAGAAATTCAAACATACATATTTTGTTCACTATATCGAAAAGAAGTAAGTTTTCAAGACATCCTCTAGCGTGAACAGAAAGCTGAGATTTAAGGAGAATGCGACACCTCAGCTAATTTTCAAAAGTTTTTTTTTACATTAAAACGGAAATATTCCTCTAGTGTGAACAGAAATTCAAACATACATATTTTGTTCACTACATCGAAAAGAAGTAAGTTTTCAAGACATCCTCTAGTGTGAACAGAAAGCTGAGATTTAAGGAGAATGCGACACCTCAGCTAATTTTCAAAAGTTTTTTTTACATTAAAATGGAAAGAATCCTCTAGTGTAAACAGAAATTCAAACATACATATTTTGTTCACTATATCGAAAAGAAGTAAGTTTTCAAGACATCATCTAGTGTGAACAGAAAGCTGAGATTTAAGGAGAATGCGACACCTCAGCTAATTTTCGAAAGTTTTTTTTACATTAAAACGGAAAGAATCCTCTAGTGTAAACAGAAATTCAAACATACATATTCTGTTCACTATATCGAAAATAAGTAAGTTTTCAAGACATCCTCTAGCGTGAACAGAAAGCTGAGATTTAAGGAGAATGCGACACCTCAGCTAATTTTCAAAAGTTTTTTTTACATTAAAATGGAAAGAATCCTCTAGTGTGAACAGAAATTCAAACATACATATTTTGTTCACTATATCGAAAAGAAGTAAGTTTTCAAGGCATCATCTAGTGTTAACAGAAAGCTGAGATTGAAGGAGAATGTGACACCTCAGCTAATTTTCGAAAGTTTTTTTTACATTAAAAAGGAAAGAATCCTCTAGTGTGAACAGAAATTCAAACATACATATTTTGTTCACTATATCGAAAATAAGTAAGTTTTCAAGACATCCTCTAGCGTGAACAGAAAGCTGAGATTGAAGGAGAATGCGACACCTCAGCTAATTTTTGAAAGTTCTTTTTACATTAAAACGGAAAGAATCCTCTAGTGTAAACCGAAATTCAAACATACATATTTTGTTCACTATATCGAAAATAAGTAAGTTTTCAAGACATCCTCTAGCGTGAACAGAAAGCTGAGATTTAAGGAGAATGAGACACCTCAGCTAATTTTCGAAAGTTTTTTTTACATTAAAACAGAAAGAATCCTCTAGTGTGAACAGAAATTCAAACATACATATTGTGTTCACTATATCGAAAATAAGTAAGTTTTCAAGGCATCATCTAGTGTGAGCAAAAAATTGAGATTTAAGGAGAATGCGACACCTCAACTAATTTTCAAAAGTTTTTTTTACATTAAAACAGTAAGAATCCTTTAGTGTGAACAGAAATTCAAACATACATATTTTGTTCACTATATCGAAAATATATAAGTTTTCAAGACATCCTCTAGCGTGAACAGAAAGCTGAGATTTAAGGAGAATGCGACACCTCAGCTAATTTTCAAAAGTTTTTTTTACATTAAAACGGAAAGAATCCTCTAGTGTGAACAGAAATTCAAACATACATATTTTGTTCACTATATCGAAAATAAGTAAGTTTTCAAGACATCCTCTAGCGTGAACAGAAAGCTGAGATTTAAGGAGAATGCGACACCTCAGCTAATTTTCAAAAGTTTTTTTTACATTAAAACAGAAAGAATCCTCTAGTGTGAACAGAAATTCAAACATACATATTGTGTTCACTATATCGAAAATATATAAGTTTTCAAGACATCCTCTAGCGTGAACAGAAAGCTGAGATTTAAGGAGAATGCGACACCTCAGCTAATTTTCAAAAGTTTTTTTTTACATTAAAACGGAAAGAATCCTCTAGTGTGAACAGAAATTCAAACATACATATTTTGTTCACTATATCGAAAATAAGTAAGTTTTCAAGACATCCTCTAGCGTGAACAGAAAGCTGAGATTTAAGGAGAATGCGACACCTCAGCTAATTTTCAAAAGTTTTTTTTACATTAAAACGGAAAAAATCCACTAGTGAACATAAATTAAACATACATATTTTGTTCACTATATTAAAAAGAAGTAAGTTTTCAAGACATCCTCTAGCGTGAACAGAAAGCTGAGATTTAAGGAGAATGCGACACCTCAGCTAATTTTCAAAAGTTTTTTTTTACATTAAAACGGAAATATTCCTCTAGTGTGAACAGAAATTCAAACATACATATTTTGTTCACTACATCGAAAAGAAGTAAGTTTTCAAGACATCCTCTAGTGTGAACAGAAAGCTGAGATTTAAGGAGAATGCGACACCTCAGCTAATTTTCAAAAGTTTTTTTTACATTAAAATGGAAAGAATCCTCTAGTGTAAACAGAAATTCAAACATACATATTTTGTTCACTATATCGAAAAGAAGTAAGTTTTCAAGACATCATCTAGTGTGAACAGAAAGCTGAGATTTAAGGAGAATGCGACACCTCAGCTAATTTTCGAATTTTTTTTACATTAAAACGGAAAGAATCCTCTAGTGTAAACAGAAATTCAAACATACATATTCTGTTCACTATATCGAAAATAAGTAAGTTTTCAAGACATCCTCTAGCGTGAACAGAAAGCTGAGATTTAAGGAGAATGCGACACCTCAGCTAATTTTCAAAAGTTTTTTTTACATTAAAATGGAAAGAATCCTCTAGTGTGAACAGAAATTCAAACATACATATTTTGTTCACTATATCGAAAAGAAGTAAGTTTTCAAGGCATCATCTAGTGTTAACAGAAAGCTGAGATTGAAGGAGAATGTGACACCTCAGCTAATTTTCGAAAGTTTTTTTTACATTAAAAAGGAAAGAATCCTCTAGTGTGAACAGAAATTCAAACATACATATTTTGTTCACTATATCGAAAATAAGTAAGTTTTCAAGACATCCTCTAGCGTGAACAGAAAGCTGAGATTGAAGGAGAATGCGACACCTCAGCTAATTTTTGAAAGTTTTTTTACATTAAAACGGAAAGAATCCTCTAGTGTAAACCGAAATTCAAACATACATATTTTGTTCACTATATCGAAAATAAGTAAGTTTTCAAGACATCCTCTAGCGTGAACAGAAAGCTGAGATTTAAGGAGAATGAGACACCTCAGCTAATTTTCGAAAGTTTTTTTTACATTAAAACAGAAAGAATCCTCTAGTGTGAACAGAAATTCAAACATACATATTGTGTTCACTATATCGAAAATAAGTAAGTTTTCAAGGCATCATCTAGTGTGAGCAAAAAATTGAGATTTAAGGAGAATGCGACACCTCAACTAATTTTCAAAAGTTTTTTTTACATTAAAACAGTAAGAATCCTTTAGTGTGAACAGAAATTCAAACATACATATTTTGTTCACTATATCGAAAATATATAAGTTTTCAAGACATCCTCTAGCGTGAACAGAAAGCTGAGATTTAAGGAGAATGCTACACCTCAACTAATTTTCGAAAGTTTTTTTTACATTAAAACGGAAAGAATCCTCTAGGCTAAACAGAAATTCAAACATACATATTCTGTTCACTATATCGAAAATAAGTAAGTTTTCAAGACATCCTCTAGCGTGAACAAAAAGCTGAGATTTAAGGAGAATGCGACACCTCAGCTAATTTTCAAAAGTTTTTTTTACATTAAAACGGAAAGAATCCTCTAGTGTGAACAGAAATTCAAACATACATATTTTGTTCACTATATCGAAAATAAGTAAGTTTTCAAGCATCATCTAGCTGTGAACAGAAAGCTGAGATTGAAGGAGAATGCGACACCTCAGCTAATTTTCGAAAGTTTTTTTTACATTAAAACGGAAAGAATCCTCTAGTGTGAACAGAAATTCAAAAATACATATTTTGTTCACTATAACGAAAATAAGTAAGTTTTCAAGACATCCTCTAGCGTGAACAGAAAGCTGAGATTTAAGGAGAATGCGACACCTCAGCTAATTTTCAAAAGTTTTTTTTACATAAAAACAGAAAGAATCCTCTAGTGTGAACAGAAATTCAAACATACATATTTTGTTCACTATATCGAAAATAAGTAAGTTTTGAAGACATCCTCTAGCGTGAACAGATAGCTGAGATTTAAGGAGAATGCGACACCTCAGCTAATTTTCAAAAGTTTTTTTTTACATTAAAACAGAAAGAATCCTCTAGTGTGAACAGAAATTCAAACATACATATTTTGTTCACTATATCGAAAATAAGTAAGTTTTCAAGACATCCTCTAGCGTGAACAGAAAGCTGAGATTTAAGGAGAATGCGACACCTCAGCTAATTTTCAAAAGTTTTTTTTACATTAAAACAGAAAGAATCCTCTAGTGTGAACAGAAATTCAAACATACATATTGTGTTCACTATATCGAAAATATATAAGTTTTCAAGACATCCTCTAGCGTGAACAGAAAGCTGAGATTTAAGGAGAATGCGACACCTCAGCTAATTTTCAAAAGTTTTTTTTTACATTAAAACGGAAAGAATCCTCTAGTGTGAACAGAAATTCAAACATACATATTTTGTTCACTATATCGAAGATAAGTAAGTTTTCAAGACATCCTCTAGCGTGAACAGAAAGCTGAGATTTAAGGAGAATGCGACAACTCAGCTAATTTTCAAAAGTTTTTTTTACATTAAAACGGAAAAAATCCACTAGTGTGAACATAAATTAAACATACATATTTTGTTCACTATATTAAAAAGAAGTAAGTTTTCAAGACATCCTCTAGCGTGAACAGAAAGCTGAGATTTAAGGAGAATGCGACACCTCAGCTAATTTTAAAAATTTTTTTTACATTAAAACGGAAATATTCCTCTAGTGTGAACAGAAATTCAAACATACATATTTTGTTCACTACATCGAAAAGAAGTAAGTTTTCAAGACATCCTCTAGTGTGAACAGAAAGCTGAGATTTAAGGAGAATGCGACACCTCAGCTAATTTTCAAAAGTTTTTTTTACATTAAAATGGAAAGAATCCTCTAGTGTAAACAGAAATTCAAACATACATATTTTGTTCACTATATCGAAAAGAAGTAAGTTTTCAAGACATCATCTAGTGTGAACAGAAAGCTGAGATTTAAGGAGAATGCGACACCTCAGCTAATTTTCGAAAGTTTTTTTTACATTAAAACGGAAAGAATCCTCTAGTGTAAACAGAAATTCAAACATACATATTCTGTTCACTATATCGAAAATAAGTAAGTTTTCAAGACATCCTCTAGCGTGAACAGAAAGCTGAGATTTAAGGAGAATGCGACACCTCAGCTAATTTTCAAAAGTTTTTTTTACATTAAAATGGAAAGAATCCTCTAGTGTGAACAGAAATTCAAACATACATATTTTGTTCACTATATCGAAAAGAAGTAAGTTTTCAAGGCATCATCTAGTGTTAACAGAAAGCTGAGATTGAAGGAGAATGTGACACCTCAGCTAATTTTCGAAAGTTTTTTTTACATTAAAAAGGAAAGAATCCTCTAGTGTGAACAGAAATTCAAACATACATATTTTGTTCACTATATCGAAAATAAGTAAGTTTTCAAGACATCCTCTAGCGTGAACAGAAAGCTGAGATTGAAGGAGAATGCGACACCTCAGCTAATTTTTGAAAGTTCTTTTTACATTAAAACGGAAAGAATCCTCTAGTGTAAACCGAAATTCAAACATACATATTTTGTTCACTATATCGAAAATAAGTAAGTTTTCAAGACATCCTCTAGCGTGAACAGAAAGCTGAGATTTAAGGAGAATGAGACACCTCAGCTAATTTTCGAAAGTTTTTTTTACATTAAAACAGAAAGAATCCTCTAGTGTGAACAGAAATTCAAACATACATATTGTGTTCACTATATCGAAAATAAGTAAGTTTTCAAGGCATCATCTAGTGTGAGCAAAAAACTGAGATTTAAGGAGAATGCGACACCTCAGCTAATTTTCAAAAGTTTTTTTTTATATTAAAACAGTAAGAATCCTTTAGTGTGAACAGAAATTCAAACATACATATTTTCTTCACTATATCGAAAATATATAAGTTTTCAAGACATCCTCTAGCGTGAACAGAAAGCTGAGATTTAAGGAGAATGCGACACCTCAACTAATTTTCAAAAGTTTTTTTTTACATTAAAACGGAAAGAATCCTTTAGTGTGAACAGAAATTCAAACATACATATTTTGTTCACTATATCGAAAAGAAGTAAGTTTTCAAGGCATCCTCTAGCGTGAACCTAAAGCTGAGATTTAAGGAGAATGCGACACCTCAGCTAATTTTCAAAAGTTTTTTTTACATTAAAACAGAAAGAATCCTTTAGTGTGAACAGAAATTCAAACATACATATTTTGTTCACTATATCGAAAATATATAAGTTTTCAAGACATCCTCTAGCGTGAACAGAAAGCTGAGATTTAAGGAGAATGCGACACCTCAACTAATTTTCAAAAGTTTTTTTTTACATTAAAACGGAAAGAATCCTCTAGTGTGAACAGAAATTCAAACATACATATTTTGTTCACTATATCGAAAAGAAGTAAGTTTTCAAGGCATCATCTAGTGTGAACAAAAATCTGAGATTTAAGGAGAATGCGACAGCTCAGCTAATTTTCAAAAGTTTTTTTTACATTAAAACAGAAAGAATCCTCTAGTGTAAACAGAAATTCAAACATACATATTTTGTTCACTATATCGAAAATAAGTAAGTTTTCAAGACATCCTCTAGTGTGAACAGAAAGCTGAGATTTAAGGAGAATGCGACACCTCAGCTAATTTTCAAAAGTTTTTTTTACATTAAAATGGAAAGAATCCTCTAGTGTGAACAGAAATTCAAACATACATATTTTGTTCACTATATCGAAAAGAAGTAAGTTTTCAAGGCATCATCTAGTGTGAACAGAAAGCTGAGATTGAAGGAGAATGCGACACCTCAGCTAATTTTCGAAAGTTTCAAACATACATATTTTGTTCACTATATCGAAAATAAGTAAGTTTTCAAGACATCCTCTAGCGTGAACAGAAAGCTGAGATTTAAGGAGAATGCGACACCTAATTTTCAAAAGCTAATTTTGTGAACAGAAATTCAAATACATATTTTGTTCACTATATCTAAAAGAAGTAAGTTTTCAAGGCATCATCTAGTGTGAACAGAAAGCTGAGATTGAAGGAGAATGCGACACCTCAGCTAATTTTCGAAAGTTTTTTTTACATTAAAACGGAAAGAATCCTCTAGTGTAAACAGAAATTCAAACATACATATTTTGTTCACTATATCGAAAATAAGTAAGTTTTCAAGACATCCTCTAGCGTGAACAGAAAGCTGAGATTTAAGGAGAATGCGACACCTCAGCTACTTTTCGAAAGTTTTTTTTACATTAAAACGGAAAGAATCCTCTAGTGTGAACAGAAATTCAAACATACATATTTTGTTCACTATATCGAAAATAAGTAAGTTTTCAAGACATCCTCTAGCGTGAACAGAAAGCTGAGATTTAAGGAGAATGCGACACCTAATCTAATTTTCAAAAGTTTTTTTTACATTAAAACGGAAAGAATCCTCTAGTGTGAACAGAAATTCAAACATACATATTTTGTTCACTATATCGAAAATAAGTAAGTTTTCAAGACATCCTCTAGCGTGAACAGAAAGCTGAGATTTAAGGAGAATGCGACACCTCAGCTAATTTTCAAAAGTTTTTTTTACATTAAAACGGAAAGAATCCTCTAGTGTGAACAGAAATTCAAACATACATATTTTGTTCACTATATCGAAAATAAGTAAGTTTTCAAGACATCCTCTAGCGTGAACAGAAAGCTGAGATTTAAGGAGAATGCGACACCTCAGCTAATTTTCAAAAGTTTTTTTTACATTAAAACAGAAAGAATCCTCTAGTGTGAACAGAAATTCAAACATACATATTTTGTTCACTATATCGAAAATAAGTAAGTTTTCAAGACATCCTCTAGCGTGAACAGAAAGCTGAGATTTAAGGAGAATGCGACACCTCAGCTAATTTTCAAAAGTTTTTTTTACATTAAAACAGAAAGAATCCTTTAGTGTGAACAGAAATTCAAACATACATATTTTGTTCACTATATCGAAAATAAGTAAGTTTTCAAGACATCTAATTTTCAAAAGTTTTTTTTACATTAAAACGGAAAGAATCCTCTAGTGTGAACAGAAATTCAAACATACATATTTTGTTCACTATATCGAAAATAAGTAAGTTTTCAAGACATCCTCTAGCGTGAACAGAAAGCTGAGATTTAAGGAGAATGCGACACCTCAGCTAATTTTCGAAAGTTTTTTTTACATTAAAACGGAAAGAATCCTCTAGTGTAAACAGAAATTCAAACATACATATTTTGTTCACTATAACGAAAATAAGTAAGTTTTCAAGACATCCTCTAGCGTGAACAGAAAGCTGAGATTTAAGGAGAATGCGACACCTCAGCTAATTTTCGAAAGTTTTTTTTACATTAAAACGGAAAGAATCCTCTAGTGTGAACAGAAATTCAAACATACATATTTTGTTCACTATATCGAAAAGAAGTAAGTTTTCAAGGCATCATCTAGTGAGCAAAAAACTGAGACTTAAGGAGAATGCGACAGCTCAGCTAATTTTCAAAAGTTTTTTTTACATTAAAACAAAAAGAATCCTCTAGTGTGAACAGAAATTCAAACATACATATTTTATTCTCTATAACGAAAATAAGTAAGTTTTCAAGACATCCTCTAGCGTGAACAGAAAGATGAGATTTAAGGAGAATGCGACACCTCAGCTAATTTTCGAAAGTTTTTTTTACATTAAAACGGAAAGAATCCTCTAGTGTAAACAGAAATTCAAACATACATATTTTGTTCACTATATCGAAAATAAGTAAGTTTTCAAGACATCCTCTAGCGTGAACAGAAAGCTGAGATTTAAGGAGAATGCGACACCTCAGCTAATTTTCGAAAGTTTTTTTTACATTAAAACGGAAAGAATCCTCTAGTGTGAACAAAAATTCAAACATACATATTTTGTTCACTATATCGAAAAGAAGTAAGTTTTCAAGGCATCATCTAGTGTGATGCGACAAGCAAAAAACTGAGATTTAAGGAGAATGCGACAGCTCAGCTAATTTTCAAAAGTTTTTTTTACATTAAAACAAAAAGAATCCTCTAGTGTGAACAGAAATTCAAACATACATATTTTGTTCACTATATCGAAAATAAGCAAGTTTTCAAGACATCCTCTAGCGTGAACAGAAAGCTGAGATTTAAGGAGAATGCGACACCTCAGCTAATTTTCAAAAAAAAATTTACATTAAAACAGAAAGAATCCTCTAGTGTGAACAGAAATTCAAACATACATATTTTGTTCACTATATCGAAAATAAGTAAGTTTCAAAACATCCTCTAGCGTGAACAGAAAGCTGAGATTTAAGGAGAATGCGACACCTCAGCTAATTTTCGAAAGTTTTTTTTACATTAAAACGGAAAGAATCCTCTAGTGTGAACAAAAATTCAAACATACATATTTTGTTCACTATATCGAAAAGAAGTAAGTTTTCAAGGCATCATCTAGTGTGAGCAAAAAACTGAGATTTAAGGAGAATGCGACAGCTCAGCTAATTTTCAAAAGTTTTTTTTACATTAAAACAAAAAGAATCCTCTAGTGTGAACAGAAATTCAAACATACATATTTTGTTCACTATATCGAAAATAAGCAAGTTTTCAAGACATCCTCTAGCGTGAACAGAAAGCTGAGATTTAAGGAGAATGCGACACCTCAGCTAATTTTCAAAAAAATTTTTACATTAAAACAGAAAGAATCCTCTAGTGTGAACAGAAATTCAAACATACATATTTTGTTCACTATATCGAAAATAAGCAAGTTTTCAAGACATCCTCTAGCGTGAACAGAAAGCTGAGATTTAAGGAGAATGCGACACCTCAGCTAATTTTCAAAAAAAATTTTACATTAAAACAGAAAGAATCCTCTAGTGTGAACAGAAATTCAAACATACATATTTTGTTCACTATATCGAAAATAAGTAAGTTTCAAAACATCCTCTAGCGTGAACAGAAAGCTGAGATTTAAGGAGAATGCGACACCTCAGCTAATTTTCGAAAGTTTTTTTTACATTAAAACGGAAAGAATCCTCTAGTGTGAACAGAAATTCAAACATACATATTTTGTTCACTATATCGAAAAGAAGTAACTTTTCAAGGCATCATCTAGGGTGAGCAAAAAACTGAGATTTAAGGAGAATGCGACAGCTCAGCTAATTTTCAAAAGTTTTTTTTACATTAAAACGGAAAGAATCCTCTAGTGTGAACAGAAATTCAAACATACATATTTTGTTCACTATATCGAAAATAAGTAAGTTTTCAAGGCATCCTCTAGCGTGAACAGAAAACTGAGATTTAATGAGAATGCGACACCTCAGCTAATTTTCAAAAGTTTTTTTTACATTAAAACGGAAAGAATCCTCTAGTGTGAACAGAAATTCAAACATACATATTTTGTTCACTATATCGAAAATTTAAGGAGAATGCGACACCTCAGCTAATTTTCAAAAAAAATTTTACATTAAGTAAGTTTTCAAGATATCCTCTAGCGTGAACAGAAAGCTGAGATTTAAGGAGAATGCGACACCTCAGCTAATTTTCGAAAGTTTTTTTTACATTAAAACGGAAAGAATCCTCTAGTGTAAACAGAAATTCAAACATACATATTTTGTTCACTATATCGAAAATAAGTAAGTTTTCAAGACATCCTCTAGCGTGAACAGAAAGCTGAGATTTAAGGAGAATGCGACACCTCAGCTAATTTTCGAAAGTTTTTTTTACATTAAAACGGAAAGAATCCTCTAGTGTGAACAGAAATTCAAACATACATATTTTGTTCACTATATCGAAAATAAGTAAGTTTTCAAGACATCCTCTAGCGTGAACAGAAAGCTGAGATTTAAGGAGAATGCGACACCTCAGCTAATTTTCAAAAGTTTTTTTTACATTAAAACGGAAAGAATCCTCTAGTGTGAACAGAAATTCAAACATACATATTTTGTTCACTATATCAGTAAGTTTTCAAGACATCCTCTAGCGTGAACAGAAAGCTGAGATTTAAGGAGAATGCGACACCTCAGCTAATTTTCAAAAGTTTTTTTTACATTAAAACAGAAAGAATCCTCTAGTGTGAATAGAAATTCAAACATACATATTTTGTTCACTATATCGAAAATAAGTAAGTTTTCAAGACATCCTCAGGCGTGAACAGAAAGCTGAGATTTAAGGAGAATGCGACACCTCAGCTAATTTTCGAAAGTTTTTTTTACATTAAAACGGAAAGAATCCTCTAGTGTAAACAGAAATTCAAACATACATATTTTGTTCACTATAACGAAAATAAGTAAGTTTTCAAGACATCCTCTAGCGTGAACAGAAAGCTGAGATTTAAGAAGAATGCGACACCTCAGCTAATTTTCGAAAGTTTTTTTTACATTAAAACGGAAAGAATCCTCTAGTGTGAACAAAAATTCAAACATACATATTTTGTTCACTATATCGAAAAGAAGTAAGTTTTCAAGGCATCATCTAGTGTGAGCAAAAAACTGAGATTTAAGGAGAATGCGACAGCTCAGCTAATTTTCAAAAGTTTTTTTTACATTAAAACAAAAAGAATCCTCTAGTGTGAACAGAAATTCAAACATACATATTTTGTTCACTATATCGAAAATAAGTAAGTTTTCAAGACATCCTCTAGCGTGAACAGAAAGCTGAGATTTAAGGAGAATGCGACACCTCAGCTAATTTTCAAAAGTTTTTTTTACATTAAAACGGAAAGAATCCTCTAGTGTGAACAGAAATTCAAACATACATATTTTGTTCACTATATCGAAAATAAGTAAGTTTTCAAAACATCCTCTAGCGTGAACAGAAAGCTGAGATTTAAGGAGAATGCGACACCTCAGCTAATTTTCAAAAGTTTTTTTTACATTAAAACGGAAAGAATCCTCTAGTGTTAACATAAATTCAAACATACATATTTTGTTCACTATATCGAAAATAAGTAAGTTTTCAAGGCATCATCTAGTGTGAGCAAAAAACTGAGATTTAAGGAGAATGCGACAGCTCAGCTAATTTTCAAAAGTTTTTTTTACATTAAAACAGAAAGAATCCTCTAGTGTGAACAGAAATTCAAACATACATATTTTGTTCACTACATCGAAAATAAGTAAGTTTTCAAGATATCCTCTAGCGTGAACAGAAAGCTGAGATTTAAGGAGAATGCGACACCTCAGCTAATTTTCGAAAGTTTTTTTTACATTAAAACGGAAAGAATCCTCTAGTGTAAACAGAAATTCAAACATACATATTTTGTTCACTATATCGAAAATAAGTAAGTTTTCAAGACATCCTCTAGCGTGAACAGAAAGCTGAGATCTAAGGAGAATGCGACACCTCAGCTAATTTTCGAAAGTTTTTTTTACATTAAAACGGAAAGAATCCTCTAGTGTGAACAGAAATTCAAACATACATATTTTGTTCACTATATCGAAAATAAGTAAGTTTTCAAGACATCCTCTAGCGTGAACAGAAAGCTGAGATTTAAGGAGAATGCGACACCTCATCTAATGTTCAAAAGTTTTTTTTACATTAAAACAGAAAGAATCCTCTAGTGTGAACAGAAATTCAAACATACATATTTTGTTCACTATATCGAAAATAAGTAAGTTTTCAAGACATCCTCTAGCGTGAACAGAAAGCTGAGATTTAAGGAGAATGCGACACCTCAGCTAATTTTCAAAAGTTTTTTTTACATTAAAACAGAAAGAATCCTCTAGTGTGAACAGAAATTCAAACATACATATTTTGTTCACTATATCGAAAATAAGTAAGTTTTCAAGACATCCTCTAGCGTGAACAGAAAGCTGAGATTTAAGGAGAATGCGACACCTCAGCTAATTTTCGAAAGTTTTTTTTACATTAAAACGGAAAGAATCCTCTAGTGTGAACAGAAATTCAAACATACATATTTTGTTCACTATATCGAAAAGAAGTAACTTTTCAAGGCATCATCTAGGGTGAGCAAAAAACTGAGATTTAAGGAGAATGCGACAGCTCAGCTAATTTTCAAAAGTTTTTTTTACATTAAAACAGAAAGAATCCTCTAGTGTGAACATAAATTCAAACATACATATTTTGTTCACTATATCGAAAATAAGTAAGTTTTCAAGATATCCTCTAGCGTGAACAGAAAGCTGAGATTTAAGGAGAATGCGACACCTCAGCTAATTTTCGAAAGTTTTTTTTACATTAAAACGGAAAGAATCCTCTAGTGTAAACAGAAATTCAAACATACATATTTTGTTCACTATATCGAAAATAAGTAAGTTTTCAAGACATCCTCTAGCGTGAACAGAGAGCTGAGATTTAAGGAGAATGCGACACCTCAGCTAATTTTCGAAAGTTTTTTTTACATTAAAACGGAAAGAATCCTCTAGTGTGAACAGAAATTCAAACATACATATTTTGTTCACTATATCGAAAATAAGTAAGTTTTCAAGACATCCTCTAGCGTGAACAGAAAGCTGAGATTTAAGGAGAATGCGACACCTCAGCTAATTTTCAAAAGTTTTTTTTACATTAAAACAGAAAGAATCCTCTAGTGTGAACAGAAATTCAAACATACATATTTTGTTCACTATATCGAAAATAAGTAAGTTTTCAAGACATCCTCTAGCGTGAACAGAAAGCTGAGATTTAAGTAGAATGCGACACCTCAGCTAATTTTCAAAAGTTTTTTTTACATTAAAACAGAAAGAATCCTCTAGTGTGAAAAAAATTCAAACATACATATTTTGTTCACTATATCGAAAATAAGTAAGTTTTCAAGACATCCTCAGGCGTGAACAGAAAGCTGAGATTTAAGGAGAATGCGACACCTCAGCTAATTTTCGAAAGTTTTTTTTACATTAAAACGGAAAGAATCCTCTAGTGTAAACAGAAATTCAAACATACATATTTTGTTCACTATAACGAAAATAAGTAAGTTTTCAAGACATCCTCTAGCGTGAACAGAAAGCTGAGATTTAAGGAGAATGCGACACCTCAGCTAATTTTCAAAAGTTTTTTTTACATTAAAACGGAAAGAATCCTCTAGTGTGAACAAAAATTCAAACATACATATTTTGTTCACTATATCGAAAAGAAGTAAGTTTTCAAGGCATCATCTAGTGAGCAAAAAACTGAGATTTAAGGAGAATGCGACACCTCAGCTAATTTTCAAAAGTTTTTTTTACATTAAAACAAAAAGAATCCTCTAGTGTGAACAGAAATTCAAACATACATATTTTGTTCACTATATCGAAAATAAGTAAGTTTTCAAGACATCCTCTAGCGTGAACAGAAAGCTGAGATTTAAGGAGAATGCGACACCTCAGCTAATTTTCAAAAGTTTTTTTTACATTAAAACAGAAAGAATCCTCTAGTGTGAACAGAAATTCAAACATACATATTTTGTTCACTATATCGAAAATAAGTAAGTTTTCAAGACATCCTCTAGCGTGAACAGAAAGCTGAGATTTAAGGAGAATGCGACACCTCAGCTAATTTTCAAAAAAAGTTTACATTAAAACGGAAAGAATCCTCTAGTGTGAACAGAAATTCAAACATACATATTTTGTTCACTATATCGAAAATAAGTAAGTTTTCAAGACATCCTCTAGCGTGAACAGAAAGCTGAGATTTAAGGAGAATGCGACACCTCAGCTAATTTTCAAAAGTTTTTTTTACATTAAAACAGAAAGAATCCTCTAGTGTGAAAAGAAATTCAAACATACATATTTTGTTCACTATATCGAAAATAAGTAAGTTTTCAAGACATCCTCTAGCGTGAACAGAAAGCTGAGATTTAAGGAGAATGCGACACCTCAGCTAATTTTCGAAAGTTTTTTTTACATTAAAACGGAAAGAATCCTCTAGTGTGAACAGAAATTCAAACATACATATTTTGTTCACTATATCGAAAAGAAGTAACTTTTCAAGGCATCATCTAGGGTGAGCAAAACTGAGATTTAAGGAGAATGCGACAGCTCAGCTAATTTTCAAAAGTTTTTTTTACATTAAAACAGAAAGAATCCTCTAGTGTGAACAGAAATTCAAACATACATATTTTGTTCGCTATATCGAAATTAAGTAAGTTTTCAAGATATCCTCTAGCGTGAACAGAAAGCTGAGATTTAAGGAGAATGCGACACCTCAGCTAATTTTCGAAAGTTTTTTTTACATTAAAACGGAAAGAATCCTCTAGTGTAAACAGAAATTCAAACATACATATTTTGTTCACTATAACGAAAATAAGTAAGTTTTCAAGACATCCTCTAGCGTGAACAGAGAGCTGAGATTTAAGGAGAATGCGACACCTCAGCTAATTTTCGAAAGTTTTTTTTACATTAAAACGGAAAGAATCCTCTAGTGTGAACAGAAATTCAAACATACATATTTTGTTCACTATATCGAAAATAAGTAAGTTTTCAAGACATCCTCTAGCGTGAACAGAAAGCTGAGATTTAAGGAGAATGCGACACCTCAGCTAATTTTCAAAAGTTTTTTTTACATTAAAACAGAAAGAATCCTCTAGTGTGAACAGAAATTCAAACATACATATTTTGTTCACTATATCGAAAATAAGTAAGTTTTCAAGACATCCTCTAGCGTGAACAGAAAGCTGAGATTTAAGTAGAATGCGACACCTCAGCTAATTTTCAAAAGTTTTTTTTACATTAAAACAGAAAGAATCCTCTAGTGTGAAAAAAATTCAAACATACATATTTTGTTCACTATATCGAAAATAAGTAAGTTTTCAAGACATCCTCAGGCGTGAACAGAAAGCTGAGATTTAAGGAGAATGCGACACCTCAGCTAATTTTCGAAAGTTTTTTTTACATTAAAACGGAAAGAATCCTCTAGTGTAAACAGAAATTCAAACATACATATTTTGTTCACTATAACGAAAATAAGTAAGTTTTCAAGACATCCTCTAGCGTGAACAGAAAGCTGAGATTTAAGGAGAATGCGACACCTCAGCTAATTTTTGAAAGTTTTTTTTACATTAAAACGGAAAGAATCCTCTAGTGTGAACAAAAATTCAAACATACATATTTTGTTCACTATATCGAAAAGAAGTAAGTTTTCAAGGCATCATCTAGCGTGAACAGAAAGCTGAGATTTATGGAGAATGAGACACCTCAGCTAATTTTCAATAGTTTTTTTTACATTAAAACAAAAAGAATCCTCTAGTGTGAACAGAAATTCAAACATACATATTTTGTTCACTATATCGAAAATAAGTAAGTTTTCAAGACATCCTCTAGCGTGAACAGAAAGCTGAGATTTAAGGAGAATGCGACACCTCAGCTAATTTTCAAAAGTTTTTTTTACATTAAAACAGAAAGAATCCTCTAGTGTAAACAGAAATTCAAACATACATATTTTGTTCACTATATCGAAAATAAGTAAGTTTTCAAGACATCCTCTAGCGTGAACAGAAAGCTGAGATTTAAGGAGAATGCGACACCTCAGCTAATTTTCAAATTTTTTTTTACATTAAAACAGAAAGAATCCTCTAGTGTGAACAGAAATTCAAACATACATATTTTGTTCACTATATCGAAAATAAGTAAGTTTTCAAGACATCCTCTAGCGTGAACAGAAAGCTGAGATTTAAGTAGAATGCGACACCTCAGCTAATTTTCAAAAGTTTTTTTTACATTAAAACAGAAAGAATCCTCTAGTGTGAAAAGAAATTCAAACATACATATTTTGTTCACTATATCGAAAATAAGTAAGTTTTCAAGACATCCTCAGGCGTGAACAGAAAGCTGAGATTTAAGGAGAATGCGACACCTCAGCTAATTTTCGAAAGTTTTTTTTACATTAAAACGGAAAGAATCCTCTAGTGTGAACAGAAATTCAAACATACATATTTTGTTCACTATATCGAAAATAAGTAAGTTTTCAAGACATCCTCTAGCGTGAACAAAAAACTGAGATTTAAGGAGAATGCGACAGCTCAGCTAATTTTCAAAAGTTTTTTTTACATTAAAACAAAAAGAATCCTCTTGTGTGAACAGAAATTCAAACATACATATTTTGTTCACCATATCGAAAATAAATAAGTTTTCAAGATATCCTCTAGCGTGAACAGAAAGCTGAGATTTAAGGAGAATGCGACACCTCAGCTAATTTTCAAAAGTTTTTTTTACATTAAAACAGAAAGAATCCTCTAGTGTGAACAGAAATTCAAACATACATATTTTGTTCACTATATCGAAAATAAGTAAGTTTTCAAGACATCCTCTAGCGTGAACAGAAAGCTGAGATTTAAGTAGAATGCGACACCTCAGCTAATTTTCAAAAGTTTTTTTTACATTAAAACAGAAAGAATCCTCTAGTGTGAAAAGAAATTCAAACATACATATTTTGTTCACTATATCGAAAATAAGTAAGTTTTCAAGACATCCTCTAGCGTGAACAGAAAGCTGAGATTTAAGGAGAATGCGACACCTCAGCTAATTTTCGAAAGTTTTTTTTACATTAAAACGGAAAGAATCCTCTAGTGTAAACAGAAATTCAAACATACATATTTTGTTCACTATAACGAAAATAAGTAAGTTTTCAAGACATCCTCTAGCGTGAACAGAAAGCTGAGATTTAAGAAGAATGCGACACCTCAGCTAATTTTCGAAAGTTTTTTTTACATTAAAACGGAAAGAATCCTCTAGTGTGAACAAAAATTCAAACATACATATTTTGTTCACTATATCGAAAATAAGTAAGTTTTCAAGACATCCTCTAGCGTGAACAGAAAGCTGAGATTTAAGGAGAATGCGACACCTCAGCTAATTTTCGAAAGTTTTTTTTACATTAAAACGGAAAGAATCCTCTAGTGTAAACAGAAATTCAAACATACATATTTTGTTCACTATATCGAAAATAAGTAAGTTTTCAAGACATCCTCTAGCGTGAACAGAAAGCTGAGATTTAAGGAGAATGCGACCCCTCAGCTAATTTTCAAAATTTTTTTTTACATTAAAACAGAAAGAATCCTCTAGTGTGAACAGAAATTCAAACATACATATTTTGTTCACTATATCGAAAATAAGTAAGTTTTCAAGACATCCTCTAGCGTGAACAGAAAGCTGAGATTTAAGTAGAATGCGACACCTCAGCTAATTTTCAAAAGTTTTTTTTACATTAAAACAGAAAGAATCCTCTAGTGTGAAAAAAATTCAAACATACATATTTTGTTCACTATATCGAAAATAAGTAAGTTTTCAAGACATCCTCAGGCGTGAACAGAAAGTTGAGATTTAAGGAGAATGCGACACCTCAGCTAATTTTCGAAAGTTTTTTTTACATTAAAACGGAAAGAATCCTCTAGTGTAAACAGAAATTCAAACATACATATTTTGTTCACTATAACGAAAATAAGTAAGTTTTCAAGACATCCTCTAGCGTGAACAGAAAGCTGAGATTTAAGGAGAATGCGACACCTCAGCTAATTTTTGAAAGTTTTTTTTACATTAAAACGGAAAGAATCCTCTAGTGTGAACAAAAATTCAAACATACATATTTTGTTCACTATATCGAAAAGAAGTAAGTTTTCAAGGCATCATCTAGCGTGAACAGAAAGCTGAGATTTAAGGAGAATGCGACACCTCAGCTAATTTTCAAAAGTTTTTTTGACATTAAAACAAAAAGAATCCTCTAGTGTGAACAGAAATTCAAACATACATATTTTGTTCACTATATCGAAAATAAGTAAGTTTTCAAGACATCCTCTAGCGTGAACAGAAAGCTGAGATTTAAGGAGAATGCGACACCTCAGCTAATTTTCAAAAAAATTTTTACATTAAAACAGAAAGAATCCTCTAGTGTAAACAGAAATTCAAACATACATATTTTGTTCACTATATCGAAAATAAGTAAGTTTTCAAGACATCCTCTAGCGTGAACAGAAAGCTGAGATTTAAGGAGAATGCGACACCTCAGCTAATTTTCAAATTTTTTTTTACATTAAAACATAAAGAATCCTCTAGTGTAAACAGAAATTCAAACATACATATGTTGTTCACTGTAACGAAAATAAGTAAGTTTTCAAGACATCCTCTAGCGTGAACAGAAAGCTGAGATTTAAGTAGAATGCGACACCTCAGCTAATTTTCAAAAGTTTTTTTTACATTAAAACAGAAAGAATCCTCTAGTGTGAAAAGAAATTCAAACATACATATTTTGTTCACTATATCGAAAATAAGTAAGTTTTCAAGACATCCTCAGGCGTGAACAGAAAGCTGAGATTTAAGGAGAATGCGACACCTCAGCTAATTTTCGAAAGTTTTTTTTACATTAAAACGGAAAGAATCCTCTAGTGTGAACAAAAATTCAAACATACATATTTTGTTCACTACTAGGAAAAGAAGTAAGTTTTCAAGACATCCTCTAGTGTGAACAGAAAGCTGAGATTTAAGGAGAATGCGACACCTCAGCTAATTTTCAAAAGTTTTTTTGACATTAAAACGGAAAGAATCCTCTAGTGTGAACAGAAATTCAAACTTACATATTTTGTTCACCGCGTGGAAAAGAAGTAAGTTTTCAAGACATCCTCTGGCGTGAACAGAAAGCTGAGATTTAAGGAGAATGCGACACCTCAGCTAATTTTCAAAAGTTTTTTTTACATTAAAACGGAAAGAATCCTCTAGTGTGAACAGAAATTCAAACATACATATTTTGTTCACTGCATGGAAAAGAAGTAAGTTTTCAAGACATCCTCTGGTGTGAACAGAAAGCTGAGATTTAAGTAGAATGCGACACCTTAGCTAATTTTCAAAAGTTTTTTTTTCATTAAAATGGAAAGAATCCTCTAGTGTGAACAGAAATTCAAACATACATATTTTGTTCACTGCATGGAAAAGAAGTAAGTTTTCAAGACATCCTCTGGTGTGAACAGAAAGATGAGATTTAAGGAGAATGCGACACCTCAGCTAATTTTCAAATTTTTTTTTACATTAAAACATAAAGAATCCTCTAGTGTAAACAGAAATTCAAACATACATATGTTGTTCACTGTAACGAAAATAAGTAAGTTTTCAAGACATCCTCTAGCGTGAACAGAAAGCTGAGATTTAAGTAGAATGCGACACCTCAGCTAATTTTCAAAAGTTTTTTTTACATTAAAACAGAAAGAATCCTCTAGTGTGAAAAGAAATTCAAACATACATATTTTGTTCACTATATCGAAAATAAGTAAGTTTTCAAGACATCCTCAGGCGTGAACAGAAAGCTGAGATTTATGGAGAATGCGACACCTCAGCTAATTTTCGAAAGTTTTTTTTACATTAAAACGGAAAGAATCCTCTAGTGTGAACAAAAATTCAAACATACATATTTTGTTCACTACTAGGAAAAGAAGTAAGTTTTCAAGACATCCTCTAGTGTGAACAGAAAGCTGAGATTTAAGGAGAATGCGACACCTCAGCTAATTTTCAAAAGTTTTTTTGACATTAAAACGGAAAGAATCCTCTAGTGTGAACAGAAATTCAAACTTACATATTTTGTTCACCGCGTGGAAAAGAAGTAAGTTTTCAAGACATCCTCTGGCGTGAACAGAAAGCTGAGATTTAAGGAGAATGCGACACCTCAGCTAATTTTCAAAAGTTTTTTTTACATTAAAACGGAAAGAATCCTCTAGTGTGAACAGAAATTCAAACATACATATTTTGTTCACTGCATGGAAAAGAAGTAAGTTTTCAAGACATCCTCTGGTGTGAACAGAAAGCTGAGATTTAAGTAGAATGCGACACCTTAGCTAATTTTCAAAAGTTTTTTTTTCATTAAAATGGAAAGAATCCTCTAGTGTGAACAGAAATTCAAACATACATATTTTGTTCACTGCATGGAAAAGAAGTAAGTTTTCAAGACATCCTCTGGTGTGAACAGAAAGATGAGATTTAAGGAGAATGCGACACCTCAGCTAATTTTCAAAAGTTTTTTTTACATTAAACCGGAAAGAATCCTCTAGTGTGAACAGAAATTCAAACATACATATTTTGTTCACTGCATGGAAAAGAAGTAAGTTTTCAAGACATCCTCTGGTGTGAACAGAAAGCTGAGATTTAAGTAGAATGCGACACCTTAGCTAATTTTCAAAAGTTTTTTTTTCATTAAAATGGAAAGAATCCTCTAGTGTGAACAGAAATTCAAACATACATATTTTGTTCACTGCATGGAAAAGAAGTAAGTTTTCAAGACATCCTCTGGTGTGAACAGAAAGATGAGATTTAAGGAGAATGCGACACCTCAGCTAATTTTCAAAAGTTTTTTTTTCATTAAACCGGAAAGAATCCTCTAGTGTGAACAGAAATTCAAACATACATATTTTGTTCACTGCATGGAAAAGAAGTAAGTTTTCAAGACATCCTCTAGTGTGAACAGAAAGCTGAGATTTAAGGAGAATGCGACACCTCAGCTAATTTTCAAAAGTTTTTTTTACATTAAAACGGAAAGAATCCTCTGTGTGAACAGAAATTCAATCATACATATTTTGTTCACTGCACGGAAAAGAAGTAAGTTTTCAAGACATCCTCTGGTGTGAACAGAAAGCTGAGATTTAAGTAGAATGCGACACTTTAGCTAATTTTCAAAAGTTTTTTTTTCATTAAAATGGAAAGAATCCTCTAGTGTGAACAGAAATTCAAACATACATATTTTGTTCACTGCATAGAAAAGAAGTAAGTTTTCAAGACATCCTCTGGTGTGAACAGAAAGCTGAGATTTAAGGAGAATGCGACATCTCAGCTAATTTTCAAAAGTTTTTTTTACATTAAACCGGAAAGAATCCTCTAGTGTGAACAGAAATTCAAACATACATATTTTGTTCACTGCATGGAAAAGAAGTAAGTTTTCAAGACATCCTCTAGTGTGAACAGAAAGCTGAGATTTAAGGAGAATGCGACACCTCAGCTAATTTTCGAAAGTTTTTTTTACATCAAAACGGAAAGAATCCTCTAGTGTAAACAGAAATTCAAACATACATATTTTGTTCACGATAAAGAAAATAAGTAAGTTTTCAAGACATCCTCTAGCGTGAACAAAAAACTGAGATTTAAGGAGAATGCGACAGCTCAGCTAATTTTCAAAAGTTTTTTTTACATTAAAACAAAAAGAATCCTCTAGTGTGAACAGAAATTCAAACATACATATTTTTTTCACTATATCGAAAATAAGTAAGTTTTCAAGATATCCTCTAGCGTGAACAGAAAGCTGAGATTTAAGGAGAATGCGACACCTCAGCTAATTTTCAAAATTTTTTTTACATTAAAACAGAAAGAATCCTCTAGTGTGAACAGAAATTCAAACATACATATTTTGTTCACTATATCGAAAATAAGTTAGTTTTCAAGACATCCTCTAGCGTGAACAGAAAGCTGAGATTTAAGTAGAATGCGACACCTCAGCTAATTTTCAAAAGTTTTTTTTACATTAAAACAGAAAGAATCCTCTAGTGTGAAAAGAAATTCAAACATACATATTTTGTTCACTATATCGAAAATAAGTAAGTTTTCAAGACATCCTCAGGCGTGAACAGAAAGCTGAGATTTAAGGAGAATGCGACACCTCAGCTAATTTTCGAAAGTTTTTTTTACATTAAAACGGAAAGAATCCTCTAGTGTAAACAGAAATTCAAACATACATATTTTGTTCACTATAACGAAAATAAGTAAGTTTTCAAGACATCCTCTAGCGTGAACAGAAAGCTGAGATTTAAGGAGAATGCGACACCTCAGCTAATTTTCGAAAGTTTTTATTACATTAAAACGGAAAGAATCCTCTAGTGTGAACAAAAATTCAAACATACATATTTTGTTCACTATATCGAAAATAAGTAAGTTTTCAAGACATCCTCAGGCGTGAACAGAAAGCTGAGATTTAAGGAGAATGCGACACCTCAGCTAATTTTCGAAAGTTTTTTTTACATTAAAACGGAAAGAATCCTCTAGTGTAAACAGAAACTCAAACATACATATTTTGTTCACTATATCGAAAATAAGTAAGTTTTCAAGATATCCTCTAGCGTGAACAGAAAGCTGAGATTTAAGGAGAATGCGACACCTCAGCTAATTTTCAAATTTTTTTTTACATTAAAACATAAAGAATCCTCTAGTGTAAACAGAAATTCAAACATACATATGTTGTTCACTGTAACGAAAATAAGTAAGTTTTCAAGACATCCTCTAGCGTGAACAGAAAGCTGAGATTTAAGTAGAATGCGACACCTCAGCTAATTTTCAAAAGTTTTTTTTACATTAAAACAGAAAGAATCCTCTAGTGTGAAAAGAAATTCAAACATACATATTTTGTTCACTATATCGAAAATAAGTAAGTTTTCAAGACATCCTCAGGCGTGAACAGAAAGCTGAGATTTAAGGAGAATGCGACACCTCAGCTAATTTTCGAAAGTTTTTTTTACATTAAAAAGGAAAGAATCCTCTAGTGTGAACAGAAATTCAAACATACTTATTTTGTTCACTACTAGGAAAAGAAGTAAGTTTTCAAGACATCCTCTAGTGTGAACAGAAAGCTGAGATTTAAGGAGAATGCGACACCTCAGCTAATTTTCAAAAGTTTTTTTGACATTAAAACGGAAAGAATCCTCTAGTGTGAACAGAAATTCAAACTTACATATTTTGTTCACCGCGTGGAAAAGAAGTAAGTTTTCAAGACATCCTCTGGCGTGAACAGAAAGCTGAGATTTAAGGAGAATGCGACACCTCAGCTAATTTTCAAAAGTTTTTTTTACATTAAAACGGAAAGAATCCTCTAGTGTGAACAGAAATTCAAACATACATATTTTGTTCACTGCATGGAAAAGAAGTAAGTTTTCAAGACATCCTCTGGTGTGAACAGAAAGCTGAGATTTAAGTAGAATGCGACACCTTAGCTAATTTTCAAAAGTTTTTTTTTCATTAAAATGGAAAGAATCCTCTAGTGTGAACAGAAATTCAAACATACATATTTTGTTCACTGCATGGAAAAGAAGTAAGTTTTCAAGACATCCTCTGGTGTGAACAGAAAGATGAGATTTAAGGAGAATGCGACACCTCAGCTAATTTTCAAAAGTTTTTTTTACATTAAACCGGAAAGAATCCTCTAGTGTGAACAGAAATTCAAACATACATATTTTGTTCACTGCATGGAAAAGAAGTAAGTTTTCAAGACATCCTCTAGTGTGAACAGAAAGCTGAGATTTAAGGAGAATGCGACACCTCAGCTAATTTTCAAAAGTTTTTTTTACATTAAAACGGAAAGAATCCTCTAGTGTGAACAGAAATTCAATCATACATATTTTGTTCACTGCACGGAAAAGAAGTAAGTTTTCAAGACATCCTCTGGTGTGAACAGAAAGCTGAGATTTAAGTAGAATGCGACACTTTAGCTAATTTTCAAAAGTTTTTTTTTCATTAAAATGGAAAGAATCCTCTAGTGTGAACAGAAATTCAAACATACATATTTTGTTCACTGCATAGAAAAGAAGTAAGTTTTCAAGACATCCTCTGGTGTGAACAGAAAGCTGAGATTTAAGGAGAATGCGACATCTCAGCTAATTTTCAAAAGTTTTTTTTACATTAAACCGGAAAGAATCCTCTAGTGTGAACAGAAATTCAAACATACATATTTTGTTCACTGCATGGAAAAGAAGTAAGTTTTCAAGACATCCTCTAGTGTGAACAGAAAGCTGAGATTTAAGGAGAATGCGACACCTCAGCTTATTTTCAAAAGTTTTTTTTACATTAAAACGGAAAGAATCCTCTAGTGTGAACAGAAATTCAAACATACATATTGTGTTCACTATATCGAAAATAAGTAAGTTTTCAAGACATCCTCTAGCGTGAACAGAAAGCTGAGATTTAAGGAGAATGCGACACCTCAGCTAATTTTCAAAAGTTTTTTTTACATTAAAACGGAAAGAATCCTCTAGTGTGAACAGAAATTCAAACATACATATTTTGTTCACTACTAGGAAAAGAAGTAAGTTTTCAAGACATCCTCTAGTGTGAACAGAAAGCTGAGATTTAAGGAGAATGCGACACCTCAGCTAATTTTCAAAAGTTTTTTTGACATTAAAACGGAAAGAATCCTCTAGTGTGAACAGAAATTCAAACATACATATTGTGTTCACTATATCGAAAATAAGTAAGTTTTCAAGACATCCTCTAGCGTGAACAGAAAGCTGAGATTTAAGGAGAATGCGACACCTCAGCTAATTTTCAAAAGTTTTTTTTACATTAAAACGGAAAGAATCCTCTAGTGTGAACAGAAATTCAAACATACATATTTTGTTCACTGCATGGAAAAGAAGTAAGTTTTCAAGACATCCTCTGGTGTGAACAGAAAGCTGAGATTTAAGTAGAATGCGACACCTTAGCTAATTTTCAAAAGTTTTTTTTTCATTAAAATGGAAAGAATCCTCTAGTGTGAACAGAAATTCAAACATACATCTTTTGTTCACTGCATGGAAAAGAAGAAGTTTTCAAGACATCCTCTGGTGTGAACAGAAAGATGAGATTTAAGGAGAATGCGACACCTCAGCTAATTTTCAAAAGTTTTTTTTACATTAAACCGGAAAGAATCCTCTAGTGTGAACAAAAATTCAAACATACATATTTTGTTCACTGCATGGAAAAGAAGTAAGTTTTCAAGACATCCTCTAGTGTGAACAGAAAGCTGAGATTTAAGGAGAATGCGACACCTCAGCTAATTTTCAAAAGTTTTTTTTTACATTAAAACGGAAAGAATCCTCTAGTGTGAACAGAAATTCAAACATACATATTTTGTTCACTGCATGGAAAAGAAGTAAGTTTTCAAGATATCCTCTGGTGTGAACAGAAAGCTGAGATTTAAGTAGAATGCGACACCTTAGCTAATTTTCAAAAGTTTTTTTTTCATTAAAACGGAAAGAATCCTCTAGTGTGAACAGAAATTCAAACATACATATTTTGTTCACTACATGGAAAAGAAGTAAGTTTTCAAGACATCCTCTAGCGTGAACAGAAAGCTGAGATTTAAGGAGAATTGACACCTCAGCTAATTTTGAAAAGTTTTTTTTACATTAAAACGGAAAGAATCCTCTAGTGTGAACAGAAATTCAAACATACATATTTTGTTCACTGCATGGAAAAGAAGTAAGTTTTCAAGACATCCTCTGGTGTGAACAGAAAGCTGAGATTTAAGTAGAATGCGACACCTTAGCTAATTTTCAAAAGTTTTTTTTTTCATTAAAATGGAAAGAATCCTCTAGTGTGAACAGAAATTCAAACATACATCTTTTGTTCACTGCATGGAAAAGAAGTAAGTTTTCAAGACATCCTCTAGTGTGAACAGAAAGATGAGATTTAAGGAGAATGCGACACCTCAGCTAATTTTCAAAAGTTTTTTTTACATTAAACCGGAAAGAATCCTCTAGTGTGAACAAAAATTCAAACATACATATTTTGTTCACTGCATGGAAAAGAAGTAAGTTTTCAAGACATCCTCTAGTGTGAACAGAAAGCTGAGATTTAAGGAGAATGCGACACCTCAGCTAATTTTCAAAAGTTTTTTTTTACATTAAAACGGAAAGAATCCTCTAGTGTGAACAGAAATTCAAACATACATATTTTGTTCACTGCATGGAAAAGAAGTAAGTTTTCAAGATATCCTCTGGTGTGAACAGAAAGCTGAGGTTTAAGTAGAATGCGACACCTTAGCTAATTTTCAAAAGTTTTTTTTTCATTAAAACGGAAAGAATCCTCTAGTGTGAACAGAAATTCAAACATACATATTTTGTTCACTACATGGAAAAGAAGTAAGTTTTCAAGACATCCTCTAGCGTGAACAGAAAGCTGAGATTTAAGGAGAATTGACACCTCAGCTAATTTTGAAAAGTTTTTTTTACATTAAAACAGAAAGAATCCTCTAGTGTAAACAGAAATTCAAACATACATATTTTGTTCACTATATCAAAAATAAGTAAGTTTTCAAGACATCCTCTAGCGTGAACAGAAAGCTGAGATTTAAGGAGAATGCGACACCTCAGCTAATTTTCAAAAGTTTTTTTTACATTAAAACGGAAAGAATCCTCTAGTGTGAACAGAAATTCAAACATACATATTTTGTTCACTATATCGAAAATAAGTAAGTTTTCAAGACATCCTCTAGCGTGAACAGAAAGCTGAGATTTACGGAGAATGCGACACCTCCGCTAATTTTCAAAAGTTTTTTTTACATTAAAACGGAAAGAATCCTCTAGTGTGAACAGAAATTCAAACATACATATTTTGTTCACTATATCGAAAATAAGTAAGTTTTCAAGACATCCTCTAGCGTGAACAGAAAGCTGAGATTTAAGGAGAATGCGACACCTCCGCTAATTTTCAAAAGTTTTTTTTACATTAAAACGGAAAGAATCCTCTAGTGTGAACAGAAATTCAAACATACATATTTTGTTCACTATATCGAAAATAAGTAAGTTTATAGACATCCTCTAGCGTGAACAGAAAGCTGAGATTTAAGGAGAATGCGACACCTCAGCTAATTTTCAAAAGTTTTTTTTACATTAAAACGGAAAGAATCCTCTAGTGTGAACAGAAATTCAAACATACATATTTTGTTCACTACATGGAAAAGAAGTAAGTTTTCAAGACATCCTCTAGTGTGAACAGAAAGTTGAGATTTAAGGAGAATGCGACACCTCAGCTAATTTTCAAAAGTTTTTTTTACATTAAAACGGAAAGAATCCTCTAGTGTGAACAGAAATTCAAACATACATATTTTGTTCACTATATCGAAAATAAGTAAGTTTTATAGACATCCTCTAGTGTGAACAGAAAGCTGAGATTTAAGGAGAATGCGACACCTCAGCTAATTTTCAAAAGTTTTTTTTACATTAAAACGGAAAGAATCCTCTAGTGTGAACAGAAATTCAAACATACATATTTTGTTCACTATATCGAAAATAAGTAAGTTTTATAGACATCCTCTAGTGTGAACAGAAAGCTGAGATTTAAGGAGAATGCGACACCTCAGCTAATTTTCAAAAGTTTTTTTTACATTAAAACGGAAAGAATCCTCTAGTGTGAACAGAAATTCAAATATACATATTTTGTTCACTGCATGGAAAAGAAGTAAGTTTTCAAGACATCCTCTAGCGTGAACAGAAAGCTGAGATTTAAGTAGAATGCGACACCTCAGCTAATTTTCAAAAGTTTTTTTTTACATTAAAACGGAAAGAATCCTCTAGCGTGAACAGAAAGCTGAGATTTAAGTAGAATGCGACACCTCAGCTAATTTTCAAAAGTTTTTTTTACATTAAAACGAAAAGAATCCTCTAGTGTGAACAGAAATTCAAACATACATATTTTTTTCACTGCATGGAAAAGAAGTAAGTTTTCAAGACATCCTCTAGTGTGAACAGAAAGCTGAGATTTAAGGAGAATGCGACACCTCAGCTAATTTTCAAAAGTTTTTTTGACATTAAAACGGAAAGAATCCTCTAGGGTGAACAGAAATTCGAACATACATATTTTGTTCACTATATCGAAAATAAGTAAGTTTTCAAGACATCCTCTAGCGTGAACAGAAAGCTGAGATTTAAGGAGAATGCGACACCTCAGCTAATTTTCAAAAGTTTTTTTTTACATTAAAACGGAAAGAATCCTCTTGTGTGAACAGAAATTCAAACATGCATATTTTGTTCACTATATCGAAAATAAGTAAGTTTTCAAGACATCCTCTAGCGTGAACAGAAAGCTGAGATTTAAGGAGAATGCGACACCTCAGCTAATTTTCAAAAGTTTTTTTTACATTAAACCGGAAAGAATCCTCTAGTGTGAACAGAAATTCAAACATACATATTTTGTTCACTACTAGGAAAAGAAGTAAGTTTTCAAGACATCCTCTAGTGTGAACAGAAAGCAGAGATTTAAGGAGAATGCGACACCTCAGCTAATTCTCAAAAAAAAATTTACATTAAAAAGGAAAGAATCCTCTAGTGTGAACAGAAATTCAAACATACATATTTTGTTCACTACATGGAAAAGAAGTAAGTTTTCAAGACATCCTCTAGCGTGAACAGAAAGCTGAGATTTAAGGAGAATGCGACACCTCAGCTAATTTTCAAAAGTTTTTTTTACATTAAAACGGAAAGAATCCTCTAGTGTGAACAGAAATTCAAACATACATATTTTGTTCACTGCATGGAAAAGAAGTAAGTTTTCAAGACATCCTCTGGTGTGAACAGAAAGCTGAGATTTAAGTAGAATGCGATACCTTAGCCAATTTTCAAAAGTTTTTTTTTTCATTAAAATGGAAAGAATCCTCTAGTGTGAACAGAAATTCAAACATACATATTTTGTTCACTGCATGGAAAAGAAGTAAGTTTTCAAGACATCCTCTGGTGTGAACAGAAAGATGAGATTTAAGGAGAATGCGACACCTCAGCTAATTTTCAAAAGTTTTTTTTACATTAAACCGGAAAGAATCCTCTGGTGTGAACAAAAATTCAAACATACATATTTTGTTCACTATATCGAAAATAAGTAAGTTTTCAAGACATCCTCTAGCGCGAACAGAAAGCTGAGATTTAAGGAGAATGCGACACCTCAGCTAATTTTCAAAAGTTTTTTTTACATTAAAACGGAAAGAATCCTCTAGTGTGAACAGAAATTCAAACATACATATTTTGTTCACTGCATGGAAAAGAAGTAAGTTTTCAAGACATCCTCTAACGTGAACAGAAAGCTGAGATTTAAGTAGAATGCGACACCTTAGCTAACTTTCAAAAGTTTTTTTTACATTAAAATGGAAAGAATCCTCTAGTGTGAACAGAAATTCAAACATACATATTTTGTTCACTATATCGAAAATAAGTAAGTTTTCAAGACATCCTCTAGCGTGAACAGAAAGCTGAGATTTAAGGAGAATGCGACACCTCAGCTAATTTTCAAAAGTTTTTTTTACATTAAAACGGAAAGAATCCTCTAGTGTGAACAGAAATTCAAACATACATATTTTGTTCACTACTAGGAAAAGAAGTAAGTTTTCAAGACATCCTCTAGTGTGAACAGAAAGCTGAGATTTAAGGAGAATGCGACACCTCAGCTAATTCTCAAAAAAAAATTTACATTAAAACGGAAAGAATCCTCTAGTGTGAACAGAAATTCAAACATACATATTTTGTTCACTACATGGAAAAGAAGTAAGTTTTCAAGACATCCTCTAGCGTGAACAGAAAGCTGAGATTTAAGGAGAATTGACACCTCAGCTAATTTTGAAAAGTTTTTTTTACATTAAAACGGAAAGAATCCTCTAGTGTGAACAGAAATTCGAACATACATATTTTGTTCACTATATCGAAAATAAGTAAGTTTTCAAGACATCCTCTAGCGTGAACAGGAAGCTGAGATATACATATTTTGTTCACTACATGGAAAAGAAGTAAGTTTTCAAGACATCCTCTAGCGTGAACAGAAAGCTGAGATTTAAGGAGAATTGACACCTCAGCTAATTTTGAAAAGTTTTTTTTACATTAAAACGGAAAGAATCCTCTAGTGTGAACAGAAATTCGAACATAC
>NW_026897589.1:0-35161 GCF_033153095.1 Gastrolobium bilobum
CCAAGATTACAACAGAACCCCATAATCCATTGCCATGCAACATTCCTCAAGACTCCGTTGCCCAAGAAATCATTCTTTAATTTCCTTATTGTAAGAGTCATCAACATTAATCTTGATCCTATCATCTGGCGGGTTTGCCTATCTAATTAGATTCTCCTTTTTCTGAGGAAGGAGAATCCCGCTAGAACGATATAATTTGTTAGCTATCATAATGTTGTTGACCAACCCTCTTGTGTTACAGAAAATTTCGCTTTTTGCTACAGTTGGATGCCTTCGAAGACTAAACTATTCCTGGTCTTGCATATCATCCAGCATGTAACACCGAAAATTAAGCTTCAAGGCACTTCGTTTGAAGAAGCGCTGCTTTGATTGAGATTGCCATTGAGCCATTCATCAAGCTTAAGTGTAACTTCAACTCACTGAATAGAGGGTTATTGCACCTTTTGTGTTACTTAAAAATGGGTGGAGTACTCTTGGTCCAGTGAACATCCAAGTAGAGTTTAGGATTTGATTTGACTTGCTAAAAGGATAATAAATTTGAATTTTAAAATTTGTAATTCTTGGATTCATGAGAAGGATGGAAAGAGATAAATCTAAAATCAAATTAATCGGATTTAGTATAACTTCAAATATCGGTTAGTATCTTAAAAAAAAAAAATTAAATGATGATAATTCTGTTGGTACATGGGTGTTGAACAGATGAGGATGAGAGTATGTATTCAATCCTTCCCAATAACATCTTTGAGAATGATTTAAAATCTTAATCAGAATTATCTTTAAAAAAAAAGTAGGAAGATGACCAAGGCTAATGTTAATAATAAACGTCATTTTTGTTATTCATCTAGTAGACTCAACAAAGTACCATCTTACGTGAACCAATAAGGGTCTTCCATGCCTTCTGAAGGTGCTAGAAGCTGCGCCTTCCACCTATTGGGCCATGTGGCACCTATGAAGCATCGACACTTCAAAATCCTTAACGTGTCGTGTCCGACACTTTCCAACACTCTTTGACACTCCGACACTCTAACACGTGTTATAGAAATTCAAAAAAAGGTTCAAAGGTTGCGTTGCGTTGAGTTTTTAGTTTCAACTATTAAATTCGTTGAATTTTGATTACCATTTTATTAAGTTTAATATAAATATTTGGGATATCTTATGTTTCTTTGCAAAAATGATAAATATTATAAGTTTAATTTCATTTTTTTGTTAACTTATTGAATGTTAAATATAATATACACGACATAATTAAAAATATTAATTCATATCAAAACGTGTCCTAACGTGTCGAAATCTAACATTTTTTAGAATTAACGTGTCGGAGTGTCGTGTCGTATCGTGTCACGTGTCCCGTGTCAGTATCGGTGCTACATAGTGTGGCACAATGCGATTTTTTATTTTATTTTTTTAATTTAAATGGGAGGTGTAACATCGCTCGAAATAATAGCACCTTTCAAAACAACAAAATGATAAAATAGCGTTTTCACGGCGCACACATCCGAAAAAATAAATTTACATACAAGCCAAGTTCAGTGTGACTCATTTCAACCTCATTTACATTAACCATACACGTTGGACTGGCATTTCCCCCCAGTTTCATATCATGTGGGGTTCGGCCTTCACAATGTGTGGCAACTCTTTTATTGGCTGTTGGATATTTTGATGGATTCGTTTAAGTTACTACACCAAAATTCGCAAGCCCATTATGAGCGCCGCCCCTAAACTTACAAGTAACATCAATTACTCAATCATGAGTTTTGAGATGATCAAGACATGTCATTCCAACCTCAAGTTAATACTTTATTGCAAGCTTGTTTCACAAGAACCTATTTATTCGTCATAAGGGAAATGATATGTAGCTGTGACCCAAAAATTCCTCTGCTCAGAAAATTTAACACGTAATTCCAACCATGTAGTCTCACAACCTATTTTGGCAGCAAATATGTCAGAAAAGAGGCGTGGTTTATACCATTTCTCCAGACTCCAGGTATGCGTGCATTTACACGAAATATGTGTGTGCCACAATTAAAAGCAAAATTAAAGATTCTCAATCCACTCAAAACATAAACCTTATAAACACAGTATAGTACTGAAAGAGGATATCCCCAGTGATGGCTCACCCAAGAGTTGTTTCTTTCTAGCGGCAAGGAAACCAGTGTTTGGAACAAGAAAAAAAGTAAACCAAATAGTACTAACAGCTGCAATATGCAGATGTAAATCCCCAACACGATGCATAAAATTAATGAAAAGCTTCAAAACAACCATCAAATACACTTAAATCATTACAGAACCAGGTGCTAAATGAGTAACGGAACGAGGGGAAAACGATAAATTAAAAACAAAATAAAATATATAGGCTAAATCTCATCACTTAAATTGATTCATTATCCCAAAAAAGAATATACCAAAAGCCATGACAATCAACCAATCATCCCCAGCATCCAAAAAAAGAAATTAAAAATAAAAGAAACATTGATTTGGCTAAAACCACAATAAACCAACGCAGAAGTTCCAAAACTTGTCGCCGAAAACAATAAATTAGCATTACAACCACAATAAACCAACCCATTTAATTAAAATCGTGATCCTCACAAATTCAAAAAAGACTAATATTAGTCCTTAAAAAGACTAAAATGGGTCCATTTTGAATTTTTTCGGGACTACGATGAGCATTTTTATTTGCTAGGGACTAAAGCGGGTATCGTGAAATTTGCTGAGGACCAAAAATGATATTTACTCTATTTATAACTTGTTATGCTTATTAAGAGTATTTTTAAACTTTTATATAATAAGAGATTTTGTTATTTAGGGGGTTAAATGATAAACATTAAAATTATAATGGATTTAAGTAGGGATAGTGTTACACGACTTGTCATGGCCTGTAGCATGACCTACCTTCATCTGACTCATTTTAAAAATAAGAGAGGCTTGAGTTCATTAAAAAATCTCTTTGGAAATCAGGCCAGAAAACTTATTTTAATAGGCTTGACCTCTAAGCCTTGAAGCCTAGCCTTTTTTTTAAAAAAAAAAAATATTTTTTATTATCTTTTATCTTTTCTAACCAGTTTCCTATGAATTTGTTTATTAATTTTGGTTTAAAGGGAATATGGCAGTGTTATATTAGTGACCTATGGACACAATAAGAGGAGAATATTGGATTAGGATTTTAAAATACTATTTTGAGATAAAAAATCTTGAGGGAGGATATTCTCACTACAAAAAATTTTCACTACCAACTTACTAACTATCTAATCACCATTGGATCAAAGAGAGAGAATGTTAAAAAGTTTTTGAAGAGAGAGAAGATGTTAATCCAATGGTGATTAGATGGGTAGTAAGTTGGTAGTAGAAAATTTTGGTAGTGAGAATATCCCTTCTCAAAAATCTTATAGATTTTAAAAGACTATATAGAATTATAGTGACTTTAAATACTTTTTAAAAGATTTTTTTTTACAATCAAGATTTTATAAGATTATATTTTAAAGGATTTTAAATGAATTTATAAGATTTGAAAGGACAATATGAATTTATAAGATTTTAAAAAATCATATGAAATTTTAACAAACATTTAAAATTATAAGAGTCAATTAAAAAAATAACAAAGAAAGGCATTGATATTAATAAAAAAAAGAAAACCTAATATAATTTTCTCAATCGGTAATTTGATGTAACTTGATGTCTTACTAAGCAGCAGCCTCCACATTGAAGGTATATCATCAGAAACGCGGAAGCGCATCGTACCGATGCGATGAGGAATGAAGAACACCGCTTTGATTACCTGGGGTGAAGAAGCGAGCGTGACGATTCCTCACGTTCAATTCTCCTTCTACGACTCACGATCTGCAGCAACGCACCACGAACGGTAGGAAAATCCACTCTGCGGTTGATCTTCCAGGCTATGACTCAAGGGGATCAGGGAGTCGTGTGGGCAACCGTTCAGATGATGAACGTCTGCCTCTTTGTGTTTCTGATGTCTGTAACCCTCGGAGGCACTAGAGAGAAAAGAGAGTTTATATACTCTGCCCAATCCAAGACTAACCCTAAGCTTCATGGGTTGAAATTAGTCTTTTTGGGCTCACTCTCACTAAAGCTATTGGGCTTAAGTGAAAAGAGCATATTAAACCCAACAATCTCTCACTTGCTCTTTTGGACACAAACTTGAGTTCATAAACCCAAGACTATGTAGCCCATAAGCCATCATCATCTGATTATACAACTCATCCCTTGTCTCGAGCTAGCCTGGGGATCTACCATCTGTCACTCATCAAGGCTCCTGATAATCTTTGAAAGATTATCTAATTCGGCGCTACTCCACTAAAAGCCCGAACGTGAACTCCAAGATTAATGACCTTTATAATATGAATATGCATCGCCCTTTTGTAGAATGTCTATAATTGATTGACAAGTTTTCTGTAACTCAATCAATTATTTATTCCCTTGACTATGATAGTTTCTCTAATGGATTACATGCACTGGCCAGTGTCTTTAATATCCAAGTACCGAAACATATCAAGGGGACATATCCTACAAATTTTATGTTGTTTATCTCATAAATACCGATAATCAAATAATCTCACTCCCAAAATACCGAGTTATTGGTCGTCAATAGATCGAACCTCACCTGTTGGTAAATCAAAGAATGAAAACTATTTGATTACCTATTTATAATAAACTCAGGATTAAGAGCAATCACATAACTATAGTTAACTGGAGATTTGATACCTTATGACAGAAAAACAACCTTAATCAAATCTCTCCTTGATCCTTTCAATGTGAATGTTAATTCACACCAATATTTTACAATGATTCGGACAAAATCATTTCATAAAATATTGCAGCCAAAATAAAGTGCCCAACTTTATTTAACGGCTGTGAATTCATTCATCAATTGTGAGAACATATGATCATGTGCTCCATGAACGTATCCATATGATCATATACTCCACAATTGATCCGGACCTTGATGTTTGTAAATAGTGTGCAAAATAAATAAATAAAATCTTATTTATGAAATTCAGAAAATTATTTTATTGTTTCATCGTCTTACTCTAAGAGCACAATGAAACCAATAACTCTTACTTGCTTAATGCAAGTCTGGGATCCTCCTAAGACCCAAAGAAGTAACATGCCTCTCGAACACAAGTTCAGGAAAACTCTTAGTAACTGGGTCTGCAAGATCCACCTCTAATGTTATCTGAGTTTAGTGAAAAACTTATAGCTCGAGGTTGATTTTCTTGAGTCAATATCCACTTGAAATAACTGAATTTTTGAAAACTCAGCTTTTCAAGACTCTCACTAGAATATACCAGCATATAGTCTCTCGTTCTCCAATGATACTTGAGTACATGCTTAACAATAATCTAGTATTCCTTTAGGTTCAAAATGGTACTATCTCACTACTCTCACTGCGTGACAGATGTCTGGTTTAACGCCCAACATGATATGCATGAGTTTACCTTTGCCAAAGCATAAGATATCCTACTCATGCATTCTTCCTTCTTAGAAGTCTTTGGTTTCTCCTTAGGAAGATGAATTCCACATCTGAGAATTATAATTCTTCTCTTAGAATTCTCATGTTGAATTTTGGAAAGAGTTTTGTCAATGTAAGTAGCCCGAGGTGATGCCAACAACTTATTCTTCTGGCCTCATAAGAGTTTTATACCAAGAATATAATTGGCTTCCCCATTACTTCCATACTAAAACACTAACTTAGCCAACTCTTTATGCTTGATATTACATCCACATTGTTTCCAATAAGGAGAAAATCATCTACATAAAGTACCAGAAAAACTATTTTCTTTCGTTGGATCCTTTACATACAAATACACATCATTCATCAAGGTTCTCTCAAATTCAAAATTTTGATAACCTGATCAAAACTGATGTTTCAAGACCTAGATGCTTGCTTAAGTCTATGAAATAGACTTTCACAACTTGCATACTGTGTGTTCCTACTCATTTGCTATAAACCCTTTTGGTTGTTGTATGTAGATATCCTGACATCCAACTCCCAAAGTGAAATCTCATAATTAAGACTTATAGCAACTAAGAGAATCTGGATAGACTCAAGCATGGCGTCTGGCAAAAAAATGCCTCCAAGCTAGCTTTGAAGGTTTTCACCTTCATGTCCATCCTCTCTTTGCCTTTTATGTCCACATGCACCTTGTGGGTTTTATCCCTCTTGGTATTTTTACTAGGACCAAACAGAGTTGAAATACAAGTATTTCATCTCATTGTTCATAGCTTGAGCAACACTTGATCAACAACATCTTCTAGTGCATTATCATAACTAGTAGGATCAATATCACTCAACAAGAGACAACTTGAGAGTTAACAAGGTTCTCTCCCACTATGAATGTACTGCACTAGACCTTGTGTATTTATAGGTAAAACAAAGAGTGGGTCAAATGATGGATCTTGAGGATCCGCTTATACTTGATATTGTTCCTTTACATGTGATACTAATATTTCTACTAGTTTCACTTATATATTATCATGTTGAATTTTCAATCATGGTTCTCTTGTTTGTTCACTTAGAGATATATTTATCCCCTCTTGAACAATCAAGGGAACACTGGATGAAGCTTCTAGAGATTTTGGAAATTCTTGATCTGAGATAAATCTCATCAAGAATAACCTAACTTAAGAGCTTATAATTTCTTATCTAGTCCTCCTTTAAGAAAATCATGTGAGTGCTCACTTAGATTTTCTTGTCCTTAAGACTAAATAAGAAATCATCTCTAGTTCTCTTAGGGTAGCCAAAAGGTATGCACTCTTCCATACAAGATTCCATCTCATTTGACTGCTGTTGTAGGACGTGTGCCGTAGCACCCCAAATCCGAATATGGTTTGATCTGGGCTTGCACCCTTTCCACAATTCTTCAGGTGTCTTTATAACAAACTTTGACGGAATCAAGTTAAAAAGGTACATTTCCTTCTCTTAGGCATCTCCCTTGAACAACATTGACAAAGATGAATAACTGAACATGATCTTCACCAAGTCTAGAAATGTTTGATTTTCGCATACTGCAACTTCATTCAACTAACGCGTTCTTAGAGTTGATAGTTACGAAAACTATCCCCTCTTAAATCAGGTAAGACCTGAACTTACCAGACAGGTAGCCAACACTTTAGTCAGACCAAAGTGTTTTTGATTTGAACACCTACATGCTTTTCTGCCTCAGACTAAACCTCTTGGAAATTTCCAAAAGCTTTAGACTTATGGCGCACTTGGTTCATCTGTCCAAATCCAGAGTAAACATTCATATAATGAAGTACTCATCACCTCTTCTGGTCTGAACGTTAATTGGTCCACATACATTAGTATGTACCAGTTCCCGTTGAATAGTTGCACAAATCTTTTTGGCCCTTGTAGGATTGCTTGGCCATTTTACCTTCCAAATAGGACTAACATGTAGCTGTTAGTTAAAAGATTCTTGAGCTTTCAGTCCCTCTTTTAACTAAAACATGTTTCCTACTTGAGTTAATGTGACTCAATCACAAATGCCAAAGTTATGTTTCATTTGAAACTTGTATTTCTTTGGTGAATGTTCTTGTTCATCACCTTTTCCATTCAACATAACAAATTTAAGAGGGTATAGGACATAGGTAATAAAGAATATTTAAACAATGTACCAGAACAAAACAAGACGAAGATGAACTTCGAAATGTAACTGAGCAATAAATTGCATTGTCAAACCATGTTTTAACCAAAACAACTAACAAAAATTGAATTCCTCTTGAAATCTGGAACAAATAAATAGTCACCCAAAACCATAGTCTTATAAATAACTTGTCCTACTGCAAATGCAGACACAAGTTCCCATTTTCAAGCTTAAAATATCTATGTCCATTGCTGACAGGTATGCCATGTTTGAACTACTACAAAGAGTAACAAACATAATCAGTGATTCCTGAATCAATAATTCATTCACTGATCAGGCCTTGATATGCTCATGTCTGGTTCTTTTCATCACCTCTGGGCAATTTTTCTTTCAGTATCCCTTCAGTCTGCACTTGAAGAACTTGCCTTGCGGCTTCTTCATAGCAACTGGATTGACAACTGATAACCAAGTCATTTTGTTCTTGTTACCACCCTTGGGTTTCCCTTTGGATTTAACAAGACTCTTAGCAAAACTTGCACTGACTGCATTCTGTCTAGCAGAGCTGCTAGACGCAGTAAACATATCATTAAGAGTCTGAAGCATTTCTACTCCACTCTTAATCATGTACACTTGCTTCTGCAAGTATTTGGAAAGACTGACAATAATATAGCAGCGAACTACCATATCAGCCCTTTCCTAATCTGAGAAATGCATCTTAGTTTCCTAAGACGCATCCTCTGCAGGTTGCTATGGCCCTCGCATTCTCAGGACAAATTTTAGCTTCCATGTTTTAGAACAATATCAAAAATTTGCTTTTCACTTATTCAGAGTTGGTACCATCTAGAGGTTTTCGACTCAAAATCATTTCTAAGATATTTTCTGAAAAACATATAAAGCACACAATTACAAACAAATAATGCAATAAACAAACGAAGTGCAAGTAGATTCTCATAACTACTCTTGTTTATTGTTAACAAACCTTCCGTTTATCTTTACAAGGCTTGCGATGGGCAAGTCACTTGTAAAAACCAAAATTGTATTTGGGCCTTCAGTGCCATTGCCAGAGCCTCGATGGGAGGGTTAACAATTTTACCAAAGTTGAATGTAATTTACCATTGTTTAATTTCAAAATTATCCTTAGTGTCTAAGCATTGCCGACGATGGGCCGTACAATACTTTACTAAAATTTTGAAATTATTAAGATTTAATCTAGTGAAATCTGATTATCCTTATCCAATGGGGCTTCAGCAATAACCATTTCACTAATAAACCCACAAATAGAGCCCGCAGGTTTTAAAATTATTTAATTTTTAAAACCTTCACCCATTCAACATTTTTGTTTGAGAATTTTCCTAAGCACTGTCGAATTCATTGTTTAATTTCAAAATTATCTTTAATAACTTAGTATTATCGACGATGGGCCGTATAATACTTTATTAAAATTTTGAAATTATTAAGGCCCAATAAAATCCAATCATGCTTATCCGTTGGGGTCACATGATTATTTTATTGATAGGCCCACAACGCGCCTGGAGGTTAAATTAATTTCTTAATTTAAATCTCCTCCCATAATTATTTAGGTCCAATCTAATAAAATCCAATCATGCTTATTCAATGAGACTTCACATGATTATTTTATTAATAGCCCTTATAATGCGCTTAAAGGTTAAATTAATTTCTTAATTTAAATCTCCTTCCATTCAACATAAGCAATATTTTCCAATTTCCAAGAATTATTTAATTGAGAGTATCCTTTGTTTGATTTCAAAAACTATGTAAGCAAGAGCGCTGATGAACGTGCATCACTTAGCTTATCTGAATTTTGAAATCATTAAGGTCCTAAACTCCGGTCATGATAGGCAGCGTGTGCTTCACACAATCATGATACATGATTGTGGTATGCAGCGTGTGTTTAACACATGACCATTTTAGTAGACCCAAAAATTACTCACAAAATAAAAGAATTCTCTTAGGAAATTTTCTTACTAATTTTCTTGATTTTAAACTTCAAAAATAATCAGTTTGATTATATTAGATTTTACCAAAATCATAATAATTAAACTAATTTTCGAAATTAATATAACCATTAATCTACATTTTGTTTCCAAAATCATAATAATCATAATTTTATTTTACGGAATATTTAAAATCAAAAACTACGTGCATATATTATCATACTAGTTGTAAGAACCTGCACCGTTAATTAAGGTATTTAATTAACTAATTATGCGAAATTAGGAAATGATTCCATAATTGACTCTAATAATTATTATGAGGCTTTAATAATCATAGTAAGTGAGTACTAATGCTGAAAGTCGCTTTTCGGAAAAAAAAGTGCAGATACCGATTCTGCTAGTCGGTATAAATGCGTACCAAAAAAGTATCCCGAAAAATTATAATAAGTGCATGTTAATTACTAGAATAATATGTAGGACTTGTAAAACGAGTTTCAAGTCCAGATAATGAGAACTGGTGCTAGAAACCGGTATTGGCTTGGAAAAGCGCGTACCGGAAAGGTGTTCAGAAAATTACGAAAAAAATATGATAATTCTTAGAAAAATGTCTAGTTTCAGAATCCAAAATTTGGGATTAAAATGCTAAGCGTAGAAATTAAAGTTAATATTGTGTGTTTAATTGTTAAACAACTATTTAAGCCTTAGTGGGCACTAAACCCTAGGCCATATTACTTTCTCTACGTGAGTGTGTGAGGGTGGCTGATCAGCTTGGCTGCTCCTTGGGGTTTCTTCTCCATTTTGGGTCCAAGACACTTCCTTTCTTGATTTTCTTCACCTCCAAACACTTGAGCCTTGTGTGAGTGGCCTTGTGAGTGTGTAGAGAGCTGGTGTTCTGAGTTGGGAGGCTGTTGGGAGTCAGCTTTGAGGGCTGAGTTGGAGAGTTGAGTTGTGGGAACCTAGGAGTTGGCTTGTTAAGCTTCAAGGTGTGTTCTTTGTGGAGAAATGACCAACCTTCAACTTACATTTTCGTGTGCAGAGAGAGACAGAACCTTGGAGTGACCTTTTGAGCTCCAAGAGCACCTCTTGTTGGCTGATTGAGCTTTGGTAAGCCTTGTCACCTTTGGTCTCGAGTCTTTGAACTTAAAAATGAAAGCTTGATGCATGTTAAGGCTTAAAGATGATAACTTGTTGTTGGGTAATGTTGAACACACCTAGAAATTTATGTTTAGGCGTTTAAAATCGGTAAAAACCCAACCTTGGATGGATATCTTCACGAAATGCATTTTCTGCATTCTGTCGTGAAATATCCGGATATGTGCCCGATGAATATCCGGATATGTGATATTCGGATATGGGTTTTGAGTATCCGGATATGGGATTCTGGATATCCGGATATTGCATATCCGGATATGGTCCCGAGGAATATCCAGATATTCTGGGATTTCGAAGAACAGTAGCTGTGCTGTGAGGACAGTAGGCTATTGGGGGTTTGGGGACCCTAGATTGATGAAGTTGAACTTCTGTTTTAATTAAACTAAGTCAGAATTAAGTGATTAAGGACTTATGGCTTGGTATGGAGCCTTAAGACATAAAATGTAAGGAAAGACGTTGTCTTTAAGTTATATGCTTGTGTTGCATTATTATTAATATAGTATTGGTCCATAACATATTGTGAATCTGCTGTGTTTGGACTTTGAGCTGTGGACTCTTGGCTTTTGGAGTTAGCTTGCAAGGTAAGCTTTCGTGTCCTCGGTTTAGCCATGTTGTGGTTCCACCATGTCCCATGGGTGTATGGTTTATGCATGTTGTGTACATGCTTTTGGATATTTGATATGTTGATTGAACTTTACATGTAATGGATTTTAATATGCATGTGTTGTTTCATCTTGACGGGAAGCCTGAGTATGTAGCGTCATACAAGACGGTGTACCGGGGTGAATGCAAGTGGTACTTGCACGGTGTGTAGGTGATAGACGTATACCTGCACTGTCTCTGGCCAGTAGATTAGTATTGACACACATGGCATGATTATCTGCTGCATTGCATTGTTTTAGAAATGATAAATGATAAACTATTTTTGAACTTATATTGCACATGTAAGTGAGCTTGGGGTGGAAGATACTTGAGGACTCACTGACTTACTGAGATTTCTAGATTAGAGATCTTACCCCACGTTTGGGGAATGCTTATTTCAGGATCAGGTAGTATGGGTACTGATGCCTCAGGCGGCAGGAGGCCGGAGCCTAGCTGATTATGTTGTTTCTGCTTATTTGTTAGCATGACTGGATATTGATGCTAATTATGTTTTATGCCTTTTATAATTATGTTGTTGTTGAGATTGATGTTGGGCATGTTGCCTTATTTGAGTGAGCATGGGGATTGTCCATGACACTTTCTGTTAGTACTTGTAGTTTGGAGTTGTATAAACTGTTAGATGGTCCGGTCTACGTTGTTGTAGTTCCATGACTAGAGCCACCCTTATATTATCTATGTTATGAGGTATTTCAGTTAGCTGTTTTATTGCAATTACATACAGGCGATATTTTATTAATTGATTATTAAGCAAGTTGGTAATGTTAATGGCATCATAATTGAAAAGAAAAAGTAATTCCGCAAATTTTATTAAGCGCAGCTTAATACGATATTATGATAACATTACCGGATATATACGGGGTGTTACACTAGTCGGTAATGACATAATAGTAAATATGCACGTATGACATGTGATCATGCAGCAATATGACACCTTCTTATCCTATATGACATGTTATAGCAAATATCATGTTAATCGCACATATAATTCATACTATTCAATAAAAGCATTAAATAATAAATCCTAATTACTTTAATCCATGGTCTTCCTATTTTAAAGAAAATATAATAAAATAAAAATTACAACTTTGGAATTCGACTTTCGCCTAGCCCTTAGTATCTGTCTCAAGCCCCTTTAGGGTTTCCATGGGCCCAAAAGCCCAAAGACCCAATCCTTTGGCGAGAAACCCTAGGACGCGAAAGAGGAACCCTAGCCATCAGGTCTGCCGCGCAGTCACCCGAAGTCAAATCAGGCCGACACTCCAAGGGAAGGACCGCCATATAGAGACGAGTGCACCGCCGACGGAACCACCCAAAAAGGTGTCCGGACGCTCCCTCACTCTCCCATTCTTTGCCGGAGAGTGGCGGCCACTCTCAGGCGCTTGTGGAGGCACGTGGAGGAGCGCGTAGGCTTCTATGGCGGCGATCCACCCACCGTTGCGTTCTTCTTTCCGTCCTCTTTCCAACCATATATAGATCGCCCAATTCTGAGATCGGTAAGTCCTCGAAAAGTCACCGACAGTGCTGACTGCGCATCTTCCTCGCGGTTTCTCGATCTTGAATTTTTACAAAATATTGAAAAAATACACAAGAATTCCGAAAATAAATAAAAAATAGCAAGGAGGAAATCTAATGATATGGGATTAGCCTCCTTGTTACAAATCGAGAAATACACGAGAGACCCTAACCATGGATTAAAGCATTTTTACCGATTAAAATTTAAACTTTTATGAAAATGAACTATAAAGAATTAACAACATGAATATCAATAACAGATACAAAATAAAGGTGCCATATTTTCAAAATCACAAAAAATAAATCAATAAATCAAAGCTGATCTAAATCTCCATCACAATCCGGCTCTGATACCAAATGAAGGTATATCATCAGAAACGCGGAAGTGCATCGTACCGATGCGATGAGTAATGAAGAACACCGCTTTGAATACCTGGGGTTAAGAAGCGAGCGTGACGATTCCTCACGTTCAATTCTCCTTCTACGACTCACGATCTGCAACAATGCACCACGAACGGTAGGAAAATCCACTCTGCGGTTGATCTTCCAGGCTATGACTCAAGGGGATCAGGGAGTCGTGTGGGCAACCGTTCAGATGATGAACGTCTGCCTCTTTGTGTTTCTGATGTCTGTAACCCTCAGAGGCACTAGAGAGAAAAGAGAGTATATATACTCTGCCCAATCCAAGACTAACCCTAAGCTTCATGGGTTGAAATTAGTCTTTTTGGGCTCACTCTCACTAAAGCTATTGGGCTTAAGTGAAAAGAGCATATTAAACCCAACACACATATCTATAATAGCCCTCCATGCATTAGCATCTTCTCGTTCCTACTCTTGAGTTTGACCAATGAGTTGAAAATTATCTTCTTCATTTGATATCAGAGCTATGCATATATGATTATAAGATCTATAATTTTTTTTATTTATTAAAATAATTCAGAATTTACATATAGAACCTAAAGTTCATGAAAAAATTTCGTTTGAAATTTTTTCCAATTGATCTTGAAAGTGGTGAGAGTTTTTGTTCAAAGTGGTGAGAGTTTTCTAACCATATATCATATGCATGTTTTCATTAAGTATTCTAAGAAAATTTTGAATCTGAATTTCTGGGTTTTATAACATGAAAGTTTAAAAATTTTCTCAAATTATTTTCAATCGATACATTGAAACCTTAAATTGCTTTGGAGCTTTTGAAAAATAAGATTTTAGTGATCTATTGACACAAATTTTTTTTGAAATTGTTTCCTATAACAAAGAATTTCGTTAATGAAACGTAGGGTTCATATTATGAAAGTTTCAATCTTTCTTTAAATCGATCTTATTTCATTGATATAAAACAAAAAATGCTTTGAGAGTTTTTGTTCTCATGTTATTTTTCCACTGTTTTATGTTATTTTTAGTACAAAAATCACACGTTTTTGTGCCACAAAAAATTGCGATCCACAACTTGAAAAATTATTTTTTAAACTTTCAAAAGCTATCAAAAATCACATAAAAATCTGTTATTTTTTAGATTGATTATATTATAATCATGTTTGGTTATTGTTTCTGGGTTATTTTATGATGAAAATCGCTCAAAAAATTGTTGTTTTTGATCTTTGAGGAAGCTCCCATTGCGGAACCTGGTTTTGAGTTGGTCGACCCGCCCAAAGAAGAAAGAGACAGTGCAGTTAGGGGTGTTAACAGGCCGAGCCGGATGGGCTTTGGTCTTAAAAGGTTAAGTTTGTGTTTAAATGTGTCAGCCTGACCTAGTCTGTTACCTGCTACTTGCTATGAATATAATTATCGACCTGTGGCTTGACTTATTTACAAAAAATAAAAGTTTGGTTTAGCCTGTTAAAAAAAAAATAAGACAACAAAAATTTATCTAAATAGAATATACGATCAAGAGCACTAATAATACCACAAAGATTCATAAATTCAAAGTATATCCAAATAGCATAATTTAGAATAAAATCATTCAAAAAGTCTATTTAACTAATAAAATGAGGTGAAATGGATTGAGGAGAGAGAGAGAGAAAGAGAGAAAGAGCTATTATGAGTAGTATAAAAAATATAAAATAAAAATAAAAGTTAGTATTCTAGGCCAACCTGAGAAGCTCTAAAGCCAGACTTTTGAATTGGAGCCTGAGACTTTTTTATTAAATGAGCTTTTATACAAGTCCAAGTCTGGTTCTAACAACCAATTTTAGATATGTAAGCCCAGATCTTTACGAGCTGGGCCAAAGGCCCCTGGTTCATTTAGCACCCCTAACTGCCATAGAGAAATCTCAAGAAATCCTAGAGGTTATAGTGAGATTGTGAGAGAGGCATCCTATTTATGTTTCTCCCTAAAAAGTATCACGAAATCCACACCGACAGTAAATCTACTAAAATTGTCTGATTTTTTAATACCATAAGATTGTTCTTTCTTTGTTTAAAATCCTGATTGAATACCACTTGATTTGGATGGACTCTAAAATAATATTTCAAAATTCTAATCGAAGATCACATGACCCTTTTTCAATCCTTTAAAATCCTAATTGAATACCAATGAATTTTTTTTCCAAAAATAATCTTTTAAAATCTCAATCCAATACCCTAAATTTCTTCACCTCTTTTTTTTAATTTTTTAATATTTTATTTATGTTGTTCTATTATTATATATAATGAATTATTGGCTGTAATATTTTTCTTTTTGTTGAGTGTGATTATGTAATACACGAGTGAGTGAATATGTTTCTTTGTTTTGAAATTTAATTAATCCTTCAATTCCCTTTTTTTTAGCAAAGTAATTAAATTATCAATATTTTGGGTTGTGGATCCATCAACTTAAATATATAAAAGAAGCAAACTAATCATAACTTATAATTTATAGATTGCAATATGTCATATTTGAAGACTTGATAGGTCACACACACTAAGCCCTGTATTTTTCAAAACAAGTCAGACCAAGCTTATAGTTTAGCTTGTATTAGGGTAATAAGCCAAGAGCACGTTTGACACATCTTTTTAAGATAAAGCTAAAATAAAGCTTTAAAAATAAAGCTACAAAAAAAGCTTGTATTATATAATTTTTTTAACTTAAAAGTTATTTATTTTAGAAAAAACTCATATTTCAAAAAAAAATGATACTACTTAAAAAAAGTTCATCTTTTGGCTTTTAACTTTTTTTTCACTATAAAAAAACTCTTTTTATTTTAAGAGCTTTTGTAAAAATTTGTTCGGCCTAGTTTATATTTATAAGGAGAAGAGAAACTAGAAAAAAGACTCCCCAAACATGCACTAAGTGAGATACGAAATATTTTATATAGGCCTAATCTTTTTTTTTTTTTGAGTATAACTCACGGTATACCCCAACTGACAGCAGAAGACTATCCTTTCGAGGAGTAGAGATCACAGAAGTGGATTTTGGCTCTACTAACAAAGCATTTTTCATACACACGACTAGGAATCGAATTTCTGTCAGCATGCTTAAGGGACCTAACTATCTACTGAGCCGAATTATGTTGGTAATCTATTTAGATTAAAGCTTGATTTAACCTGACTTGTTTATACCCCTAGATCTAAGTGATAAGTTTGAAGCACAAACTAACCCATAAAGGGGTGAAAGTGAACTTTTCCCAAAAGAAATTATTTCTTTTAAAAAACGGAGGAAGAGAACATAATCAATGTTTTGCAAACTACCCCTTATTTGATCTAAGTTGAATGAAAGAGCCCCATTTTAAAGCCCAACATGACTCTATTTACTACCAACATTTACTCGAGTAAAAATGTGTTAAATTAATTAAATTGACCAGATCAACATTATATAATAAATTGGTTTTGAATTAAAAATTATTACTAAATTTATTAGGTCAAATAATATTTAAAATGATAAATAATTCTCAATTATCTTTTGCATTCTTTTTTAATCCCTAAAAATTTTAAAAATGTCAATTTTTTTATATTTATTTAATTTTGCTTTCCATCCAAAAAAACAACCCACTAGATTATTATTATTATTTTTGCAAATAAGAATAGAAAAAAAAATCAATAATCATTATTATTTTTCAAATTTTCAGGAATTCTGATACACTTACAGTTGATCTATTGTACATAGTCCAACCATTGATTCAAGAAGCTCGTAGTCGACTAGAGTTGTGACCCAATAAATATGACCCATTGTTAAAAAAGACAATAATTTGAAATATAACAAATTACGATCAAATTCAAGTCCTAATAAAGCAACATATATGATTTTGATTTATTTGGCAAGAAAATAAAATCAACACATTTGGCGTAATTTGAGATATTAGATTCAGAAAGTATTTTTGAATGATTTAATTATATTTATTTATTTATTTATTACTGTTATATTTATTTTAGGAAGTTTTTTTATTTTTAGGATTTTGAATTTTTGAATTTTGAATCAATTTATAATTAGTCTATAAAGGGGTGCTTATAACTCTTATTCTAAGAGTTGAATTTTGTTATTTTGTTAATAGAAATTGAGAATCAGAGAATTATTCTTTTATAAAAATCCTAACTTTTTGTTTAGCCACTTTTTCTATGCGTTTTCGACATCAAATTCAAAACATGATTCTCCTTGTAAATTCAAATTAAACTTATTATTAATGATGACAATTTGAATATTGATTTTGATTCCTATTCAATTTAATGCATTTGATTTTTTTTTGGGGGCAAATAAGGAAAGCAATATCACGTCATGATTTGCTGGAATTTCCTATTTGCCGAATACGGTGCTATTTCTTTCCTTATTTGTCAATAAAAAATTAACTTTTTTGGATGAATACGGAAAAATTAATAATCAAATTATAATTCTTAATAATAAAATTATATTTTTAATTTGTAAGGATTTGAAAATATTACCATATAAATGAGAATCATATTTCAAAATCCTTATAAGTTTTTAAAAAATAATAATATGATTATTGAATTTATTTTTCTTTTCTTATTTGTCAAAAACAAAAGAATTGAGTTCGTGCTTCTTTTTGCTTCTTCACCCCTTTCGTTTCCTCCCTCCAACGGCGTCGTTCCAATCTTCTTTGTTCCTTTTCTTCTTCTTTACTCCGAAGTTCTTGTAACTTCAGTTCGTGCTTTTCGGAAAACGCGCTCGCGTCTCGTTAAGCCGTTGCCATTTTCTTCTGCTAGGGTTTTGAATTTGTTGCCACTGGTTTCTTATTGCATCTTCTTTGATTCTGATTTGGCGCGAGCGATTATTGAAGATAAGGAGGCTCTGAGTCTCGTTGATCACGCTGCTCTTTTTCAGTTACTGGTTGGTAATTCTGTAGTGGAAGTGGTGTAAATAAAATAGAGTAAATACCATTTTGGGTCCCTAGTAAAAAAATACGGTCCCCACCTTAGTTCCTTAAAAAATAAATTAGTACCACAATTTCAACTAAATGGTCCACTCTGAATTTGTTAGGAACTAACCGACTAAACCCTAAACCCTAAACCCTAAGGTGAGCATCGTATATTTTGTTAAGGATCAAAAAGGGTATTTACTCAATAATAAAATATTATTATTGTTATTGTTATTAATTTTTTATTTTGGATTTTAGAGGATAGCTCTGGAACGGGATTTTAAATTTGTTGTTTTTATTTCGGAAGTTTCTTTATAGTTTCATTATTTTTCATCATAATAATAATTCCTGTTTTCGCTGTATCTAGAAAGCGTAGGGTTCTAAGTAATGGAGGGTGCTATTTTATAATTTGGTTTTAATTTTATGGGCATGTCTTAACAATAGCTATCCTGAACTGTACTTAGCTATTTGATTTGATGGTACAAGCTGAATTGGTGATTTTCCTTCCATGATTGATGTAGCCAATTGGAATTGCAATCTTTGGTTAAATCTTTTAACGTGATAATGGTAAAGAGGAGGCTCTCTGGAGGATATTATGGTAATGCAATAGAGACAGCTGGGGAATCAGAGAGGTCTTATACATAAGGGAAAATAGATGCTGAAAATAGTGTTTCATAGGACTCTAGTATCCCTGCAAGGAAATGTGTTAGTTTGAATTCAAGTCCCCGTAATGCATTTGGTGTTCCCATGCAAGTTGTACCCTTGTTAAACTTGTCACCCATTCGGAAAAAGAATCTGGTACAAAGGTTGAGATCTGAACTCAAACGGGTTCAAATACTTCGAAAAAAAGTTGAACTACAAAGAACAAATGGTGTTGCATTATCATCCTCCGGTAATGTTCTTAGCTGTAACAATGGCCGTAATGGGCCTCAAAAAAAGAACAGCTAAGAACATTACCGGAGGATGACATTGCAACACCATTTGTTCTTTGTAGTTCAACTTTTTTCGAAGTATCTGAACCCGTTTGAGTTCAGATCTCAACCTTTGTACCATATTCTTTTTCCGAATGGGTGACAAGTTTGACAAGGGTACAACTTGCATGGGAACACCAAATGCGTTACGGGGGCTTGAATTCAAACTAATACATTTCCTTGCAGGGATATTAGAGTCCTCTGAAACACTATTTTCTGCATCTATTTTCCCTGATGTATAAGACCTCTCTGATTCCCCAGCTGTCTCCATTGCATTACCATAATATCCTCCAGAGAGCCTCCTCTTTACCATTATCACGTTAAACGATTTAACCAAACCAATTGGCTACATCAATCATGGAAGGAAAATCACCAATTCAGCTTGTACCATCAAATCAAATAGCTAAGTACAGTTCAGGATAGCTATTGTTAAGACATGCCCATAAAATTAAAACCAAATTATAAAATAGCACCCTCCATTACTTGGAACCCTACGCTTTCTAGATACAGCGAAAACGGGAATTATTATTATGGTGAAAAATAATGAAACTATAAAGAAACTTTCGAAATAAAAACAACAAATTTAAAATTCCGTTCCAGAGTGATGGACTTGGACCTGATGTTAGTGGACCCAATGGCCTTGCTGTTAAGGGGCCTGATGGTCTTGTGGTTAATGGACCTGATGAATCGGCTGTGAAGGGACTGAGTGGTGCTTACAAATTCTTTGACAACATTCCTAAGCGTAAGGCTTTTAGGAAGGCCCAAAAAAGGAGAGCATTTGACAGCTGGAAGTTGGTTAATAGGTTGGACACGTGGAATGCAGCACATGGGGAAGGAAGCGTGGAAGAGGGTAGTGAGGAATTGGGATATAAAGTTAGTTAGAGGGGAAGGGACGGGGAAGAAGAATTTTGTAAGGGAAGTAGGGGCAGTGGCATTGAGCATGAGATGTCTCAATGGCTGCAAGGGCATAAGGGATATCTTTCTCTCAATCGGATAGCTGAGTGAGAAGGGATATTTTGTTAGATTCAGTTATTTTGGTGTTGTTATTGTAATTGCTGTATTTTCTCTGCAGATTGAGGATTATATTGTTCTCATCTTGCTAGTCATTAATATCAGTTGTTTAGTGCATTTTCTCTAAGTTGTGATCTGTTTGCTGGTGCACATTAATTACTGTGATTCGTCTGCTGATTGTTCATTTAATCTTGCTGATATTCTGTTGGTGCCAACATTTTGGTATCAGAGCTCTTACGATCTTTTGGGAGAGCTGCATGGTCATCACGAGAATGGAGAATCGCGTAGAAGAAGTGGAAAGGAGGACTGACCGGATAGAGGAACATCTGGGAGAGGTCCGAACTGAAGTTCGTCAAATGCGGGAAGCAGTTACAGATTTAATCAACCGTATGGCTAATGGGGGAGCAGGAATGGGGGTGCATGCCGGCAATCTGAGACGGGGATCATTAGGACGCGAGGAGGAAAGGATGAGGAGGGCGGAGGTTCCTTATTTTTCGGGTAACGATCCTTACGGATGGATATTTCGGGCGGAACGATACTTCCGTGTGAATCGAATTCCACCGGAGGAACACGTTGAAACAGCTACAATTTGCTTGGAAGGGGAAGCCCTTAGCTGGTTCCAATGGTGGGAACCAAGGAACCCGTTGACGGATTGGGCGACATTCAGAGGAGCGGTTCTACAGCGCTTCCATGTCTCTCCGTCGGGAAATCCTTATGAGGCATTAATGGAGTTAAAACAGTCCGGCACGGTGGCGGAGTTCCGCAAACAATTCGAGGTTTTGTCAGCACCGTTGCGACAAGCGGACGAGGAGATGATGCAAGCAGCTTTCTTGACCGGATTGAGACCAGAGGTCAGGGCGGAGATCCGTCTTCACTCACCTGAGGATCTGGGAGGGATGATGATCATGGCTCAGAGGGTGGAAGACAGGGACGCTGTGTTGGGAAAGAATTATGTTAGTATGGGCCGCGGGGGTCAGGGGCCCAACAACCCATGTAATTCGTGGGGCAGGGCAGCTTTGCCAAATAAAGGAGGGGCTAATGGGGCCAAAGGAGGGACTTATGGATCAGTGGGTTCGGCCCAACAAAACCAACCCAATCAGTCTTTGTCCCAAACGTCTGTAGCGAGCAACAATCGAACAAGCCAGAATAGAAATGGGGGTGGGACACCAGACCCAGGGGCGTCAACCCAAACCGGAGGAGTCATTGCCACGGGAAGCGACGGCCGCAGTGACAATCGTTGGCGCCGCTTGTCGCCGGAGGAGGTTGCTGACCATCGAAGGAAAAATCTATGTTTTCGCTGTGATGGACCTTATGGTCCTGGACACATCTGTCCGAACCCTAATTTATGGGTTATGGTGTTGAATGAAGACGAAGAGGAGCCCACTGATGGGGATGTCAGGATGGGTGAGGGTGATGGTGAACCGGAGGAAATTCTTCTACTCAACGTTCAAAGTGTGGTTGGCCTCACTTCGAATCGTTCTCTGAAGTTATGGGGAACAGTGAAGGACCAAGCGGTAGTGGTCCTCATTGACACAGGAGCTTCTAACAATTTCATTGCCGATCGTGCAGTGGCCAGGCTAGGGATTCCACTCGACGAAACCAAGACTTTCCGTGTAGGGGTCGGAGATGGTGCTCAAATACAGGGGAAGGGAATTTGCAATGGGGTGACACTGGTGCTTCCAGGTTTGTCAGTGACCCAGGATTTCTATGCCTTTCATTTAAATGATGTGGATTTGGTGTTGGGGTATTCTTGGTTGGAGGAATTGGGGAACATTCAGGCTAATTTCAAAGAAAGAGTCCTTCGCATCCCATGGCAGGGGAAGGTGGTGACACTGCAGGGAGACCCTTCCCTCTCATGCAGTAAATTATCTTATAAGGTGATGTCTCGTGCTTGGAAAAAAGGAGAGGAAGGGTATTATGTGGAATTGGGGTATTACGCTCTGGAAGTACACGATTCCTTGAATATTGCCCCACGGTTCTCTGAGATGCTCCTGCAGTACCAGGATGTCTTTCAGTCACCTGTGGGGCTACCACCACTGCGGGATTGTGATCATAAGATACTGCTGAAACCTGATGCTACTATACCCAACATTCGTCCGTATCGTTACCCTTATTATCAGAAGGGTGAGATTGAGAAGTTTGTGAAGGATATGTTGGAAGCGGGGATGATTCGAGCAAGTGGCAGTCCTTATTCTAGCCCACTGATCTTGGTCAAAAAAAAGATGGGAGCTGGCGTTTTTGTGTCGACTACAGGGCTCTAAACAAGGTCACTATCCGTGACAAGTTTCCACTTCCGGTTATAGATGAGCTCCTGGATGAACTAAACGACGCTGGTATTTTTTCGAAGTTGGATTTGAAATCAGGCTATAATCAGATCCGCATGAGGGTGGATGACATAGAGAAGACTGCTTTTCGCACTCATGAGGGACATTACGAATATCTCGTGATGCCCTTTGGGTTGAGGAATGCACCTTCCACTTTTCAGTCCTTGATGAACACTGTCTTCAAACCTTTTTTGCGTAAATTTGTCCTGGTATTTTTTGATGACATCTTGATCTACAGCCACAGTGAAAAGCAGCATGAGGAACACTTGCGCGTAGTGCTGGATATCTTGCGACAAAATCAGTTTTCAGCAAACGAAAAAAATGCACCTTTGCGCAGCAGGAGTTGGAGTATTTGGGGCATTTAATCTCCCAAGCTGGGGTAAAGCAGATCCGCACAAGCTCGAGGCTATCAGTCAGTGGCCTGTTCCCAAAAATCTCAAGGGACTTAGAGGATTCTTGGGATTCACCGGGTATTATCGACGTTTTTCCGTCAATATGGCCAGCTTGTTAAACCTCTCACCCAATTACTTAAAAAAAATAGCTTTGTGTGGGGTGCGGAGGCACAGACTTCTTTTGATACTCTGAAGCAGGAGATGATGGCATTACCTACCCTGGCCCTTCCTGATTTCAACACCCTCTTTGTTGTTGAGACTGATGCGTCAGGTGTGGGAATGAGGGTTGTCTTGATGCAAGAGGGTCGCCCAATTGCTTTCTTGAGTAAAGCATTCTCTGACCGTGATCAGCTGCTGTCCGTCTATGAACGGGAGTTAAAGGCCATTGTTTTTGCGGTTCAAAAGTGGCGTCATTACCTGCTGGGTCGTCACTTTCTCATTCGTACTGACCAGAGGATCCTTAACTACTTGACAGAACAACGGCTGATGGTAGAAGGGCAGCAAAAGTGGGTTATGGGGTATGATTTTGAGATTCAGTACAAGCCGGGTTCGGAGAATACAGCCGCAGATGCTTTGTCTCGCGTCATGGATTGTAAGGAACTCACACTGATTACAAGTCCGGATCTACAGAAGCTGTCCGAGGAAATCTTGCTGGATCTGTCCACCAAATCTATTTTCACAGATGTCATGTTGGATGCTCAGTCACATCCGGGATACCATGTCATTAATGGCTGTCTCTGGTTCAAAAACAGATTGGTTCTCCCTAAGAATTCTTCTCACATCCCTCTTATCTTGCAGGAATTTCACTCTTCACCGTGGGGGGGACATTCAGGGGAATTACGGACTTATAAGCGGGTGGCTGCTGTGTTCTATTGGAAAGGAATTCGTAAGGATGTGGCAGTGTTTGTTCAAGCTTGTGAAACATGTCAATGCCAAAAGTATAGTCATTTAAAGCCTGCTGGCTTATTGCAGCCCCTCCCAATTCCTCAACAAGTGTGGGATGATGTCTCCATGGACTTCATTGGGGGGCTACCCAAGTCCTTCGGTGTGGATACTATCTTGGTAGTAGTGGATCGCCTTACCAAATACGCTCATTTCATGACTTTAAAGCACCCTTATGATGCTCAAGCGGTGGCTGCCATATTCATGAGAGAGGTGGTCCGTCTCCATGGAATTCCTAAGTCTATTGTTTTCGACCGGGACCGGGTTTTTGTGAGTAATTTCTGGTCGGCTCTGTTTAAATTAACAGGTACAAAGCTGCGTTTCAGTTCAGCATACCATCCTCAAACGGATGGGCAAACCGAGGTAGTCAACCGGACCTTGGAGACGTACTTGCGTTGCTTTGTAAATGGGCACCCTAAGGCTTGGGCTAAATGGTTGTCATGGGCAGAGTTTTGGTTCAATACCTCCTATAACCGGGCAATTCAAATGACTCCATTCAGGGCATTATATGGGAGGGAGCCACCCTCTATTATTTCATTTCAAACAGCAAGCACATTCGTAGCCGCTGTTGACACTTGGATGCAGGCTCGTGATGCTATCTTACAGGAACTTAAGGAGAATTTATGTCTTGCTCAAGTACGCATGAAGGTGCAAGCAGATAAAGGCCGAAGGGAGGAGGAGTTTACAACAGGGGACAAGGTTTATTTGAAAATCCAGCCTTACAGGCTGCGTTCCTTGGCTACCCGTTTAAATCAGAAGTTAAGTCCAAGGTATTACGGCCCATTTGTTATACAAGAACGTATAGGCGCCGTTGCGTACAAGTTAGAGCTTCCTTCATATTCAAAGGTTCACCCTGATTTTCATATATCACAATTGAAGCGGGCTGTACATCCTTCGTTGACAGTATTGGATCTGCCTCGCTGCTTGTCTGACTCATTAGAGTTGCTGGTCCAACCCCTTGAGGTTCTGCAAAGTCGTGTAAGGGATGGTCAAAAGGAGATACTGGTTCGTTGGGAGGAATTGCCTGATTGCGATTGCACGTGGGAAAATTTGACTGAATTCCACACTCAATTCCCATCCTTTCACCTTGAGGACAAGGTGAATTTTGAAGGAGGGGGTGTTGATGGACTTGGACCTGATGTTAGTGGACCCAATGGCCTTGCTGTTAAGGGGCCTGATGGTCTTGTGGTAAATGGACCTGATGAATCGGCTCTGAAGGGACTGAGTGGTGCTCACAAATTCTTTGACAACATTCCTATGCGTAAGGCTTTTAGGAAGGCCCAAAAAAGGAGAGCATTTGACAGCTGGAAGTTGGTTAATAGGTTGGACACGTGGAATGCAGCACATGGGGAAGGAAGCGTGGAAGAGGGTAGTGAGGAATTGGGATATAAAGTTAGTTAGAGGGGAAGGGACGGGGAAGAAGAATTTTGTAAGGGAAGTAGGGGCAGTGGCATTGAGCATGAGATGTCTCAATGGCTGCAAGGGCATAAGTGATATCTTTCTCTCAATCGGATAGCTGAGTGAGAAGGGATATTTTGTTAGATTCAGTTATTTTGGTGCTGTTATTGTAATTGCTGTATTTTCTCTGCAGATTGAGGATTATATTGTTCTCATCTTGCTAGTCATTAATATCAGTTGTTTAGTGCATTTTCTCTAAGCTGTGATCTGTTTGCTGGTGCACATTAATTACTATGATTCGTCTGCTGATTGTTCATTTAATCTTGCTGATATTCTGTTGGTGCCAACACAGAGCTATCCTCTAAAATCCAAAAAAATAAAAATTAATAACAATAACAATAATAATATTTTATTATTGAGTAAATACCCTTTTTGGTCCTTAACAAAAAATACGATGCTCACCTTAGGGTTTAGGGTTTAGGATTAAGGGTTTAGTCGGTTAGTTCCTAACAAATTCAAAGTGGACCATTTAGTTTAAATTGTGGTCCCTCACAAATTCAAAAAAGACCCATATTAGTCCTTCTAAACGACTAAAATGGGTCAACTTTAAATTTGTTAGGGACTAGTTTATTTTTTAAGGGACTAAAGTGGGGACCGTATTTTTTTATTAGGGACCGTATTTTTTTATTAGGGACCCAAAAGCGTATTTACTCTATTTTATTTACACCACTTCCACTACAGAATTACAGAATTACCAACCAGTAACTGAAAAAGAGCAGCGTGATCAACGAGACTCAGAGCCTCCTTATCTTCAATATTCGCTCGCGCCAAATCAGAATCAAAGAAGATGCAATGAGAAACCAGTGGCAACAAATTCAAAACCCTAGCAGAAAAAAATGGCAACAGCTTAACGAGACGCGAGCGCGTTTTTCGAAAAGCACGAACTGAAGTTACAAGAACTTCGGAGTAAAGAAGAAGAAAAGGAACAAAGAAGAAGAAGAAGAATGGAACGACGCCGTTGGAGGGAGGAAACGAAAGGGGTGAAGAAGCAAAGAAGCAAGTAAGAGTGGCGATGGCTCTCTTGTTTCGCCGCCTGTCACGTATTTGAAGCCTTTATTTTGCATTCGAAGATAGTATATTATTCAGTATCACCTGTGCGCAGTGAAGGGATACTGTGGTTTTTTTGGAAACTATATTTAAAAACAGAAACTAATGATATAAAAAAAGAATATCTCATTATATCAATTTTTTATTGGAAATAATTTTCTTAATTTTTATTTGAAATTAAGAATCTACTATTAATATACATAATCATTTATAATTTGTATCTGATCGTGTTACTAAACATAGTAAATCAATATCAATTATATATTTTTAAGAATTGATATCAAATCAATCAAATTAAGAATCTACCATTGTTCATTTATACTTAAATTATTTAAAAAATAAATATTTACACATTTATATACAAAATTACAAAATCTACATTCATGGACATGCATGCAGATACAATGTTGTATTCACTTTCTTGTTTGTTGTGAGGCTTGGTTTCTATATTTATTTTTTTGTTTATGTGATTGTTGCTTTTATATATATATATATATATATATATATATAACTGGGTCATCGAGGTGACTTCGTGACCCTCCGGTTGAACCCGTGACTTTAAAAAAAATATCAATCTATCACAGTTTTTAAATTATATATCAGTTTATTCATATTTGACAAAGTTGACTAAATAAATCCTACCCTAAAATCGAACTTCACATGTAACGTGACTCATATTCTGCCCTCCAGTATTACCTGAGTAAATATTGAATAGAGGCCATTAAATTAACCAAATTGACCTAATTCATATTAAATTTATTAGGTCAAGTAATATTTAAAATCATAAACAAATTTCAATTATACAATGTAATATTTTCGAATCCCCAAAAAATCAACAATGTTAACTTTATTTTTAATAATGACAATTTGAATCCAAAAAATTCAATCCACTCAATTCTTTTGTTTTTGACAAATAAGAAAATAAAAATAAATTCAATAATCATATTATTATTTTTTTAAAACTTATAAGGATTTTGAAATATGATTCTCATTTATATGGTAATATTTTCAAATCCTTACAAATTAAAAATATAATTTTATTATTAAGAATTATAATTTGATTATTAATTTTTCCGTATTCATCGAAAAAAATTAATTTTTTATTGACAAATAAGGAAAGAAATAGCACCGTATTCGGCAAATAGGAAATTCCAGCAAATCATGACGTGATATTGCTTTCCTTATTTGCCCCCAAAAAAAAAATCAAATGCATTAAATTGAATAGGAATCAAAATCAATATTCAAATTGTCATCATTAATAATAAGTTTAATTTGAATTTACAAGGAGAATCATGTTTTGAATTTGATGTCGAAAACGCATAGAAAAAGTGGCTAAACAAAAAGTTAGGATTTTTATAAAAGAATAATTCTCTGATTCTCAATTTCTATTAACAAAATAACAAAATTCAACTCTTAGAATAAGAGTTATAAGCACCCCTTTATAGACTAATTATAAATTGATTCAAAATTCAAAAATTCAAAATCCTAAAAATAAAAAAACTTCCTAAAATAAATATAACAGTAATAAATAAATAAATAAATAAAATTAAATCATTCAAAAATACTTTCTGAATCTAATATCTCAAATTACGCCAAATGTGTTGATTTTATTTTCTTGCCAAATAAATCAAAATCATATATGTTGCTTTATTAGGACTTGAATTTGATCGTAATTTGTTATATTTCAAATTATTGTCTTTTTTAACAATGGGTCATATTTATTGGGTCACAACTCTAGTCGACTACGAGCTTCTTGAATCAATGGTTGGACTATGTACAATATGGCAACTGTAAGTGTATCAGAATTCCTGAAAATTTGAAAAATAATAATGATTATGATTTTTTTCTATTCTTATTTGCAAAAATAATAATAATAATCTAGTGGGTTGTTTTTTTGGATGGACAGCAAAATTAAATAAATATAAAAAAATTGACATTTTTAAAATTTTTAGGGATTAAAAAAGAATGCAAAAGATAATTGAGAATTATTTATCATTTTAAATATTATTTGACCTAATAAATTTAGTAATAATTTTTAATTCAATACCAATTTATTATATAATGTTGATCTGGTCAATTTAATTAATTTAATACATTTTTACTCGAGTAAATGTTGGTAGTAAATAGAGTCACGTTGGGCTTTAAAATAGGGCTCTTTCATTCAACTTAGATCAAATAAGGGGTAGTTTGCAAAACAGTGATTATGTTCTCTTCCTCCGTTTTTTAAAAGAAATAATTTCTTTTGGGAAAAGTTTACTTTCACCCCTTATGGGTTAGTTTGTGCTTCAAACTTATCACTTAGATCTAGGGGTATAAACGAGTCAGGTTAAATCAAGCTTTAATCTAAATAGATTACCAACATAATTCGGCACAGTCAGTAGATAACTAGGTCCCTTAAGCATGCTGACAGAAATTCGATTCCTAGTCGTGTGTATGAAAAATGCTTTGTTAGTAAAGCCAAAATCCACTTCTGTGATCTCTACTCCTCAGCAACTGGACCCCAATGGGCATACAACCTATATCAAGGTATGAAATTCGTAGATCGCCACCAAAGAGCTCGGATACTGGACCCCAATGGCCATACATGACCAAAAACTTACTCACACTCTGCCGACAAATCTAAAGCAGTACGTCTGGTCACTACTTGTCCGTCAGTAGGCAATCCAAGTATAGCAACGACGTCCTATAATGTAATCGTCATCTCTCCCTGAGTCATGTGAAACGTATGTGTCTCTAGTCTACATCGCTTAACCAAAGCACTAATAAGGGCAGGATCAATCTGAAATATAAGTGGGATTTTTATCAACTCATATTGTTACAATTCACAAATTTATAAAAAAATCTGTAAACGCAATATAATACATTACATTCTAAAATACATACCTGAATATGACGCATACGAGCCACATGTATGAAACCGGCCTGTGTGAGTTAGTTAGCGACTACGTCTAGAATATCACCATAAGCGGGGTCCCCCTTCTGGTTTACCTTGTCAAGTCTTTAATGCTCTAATCTTATCCTCGTTTAACAGTACGGTCTGTGAAACGTGGGTGCGATGTGTCCTCTTCCAAAGTACCTCCCACCTGTATAGTCCAAGACGGACATGCGTAAAGGGATCAAAAGGCTTGGCCTCGTGATTAGATGCCGATCGCGCCGACTTGGATTAAGATGAATCAGCCATAATACAATACTATTGAAAATTACAAGTTCATAATCATAATTAATTTATTTATAAATAATTTAATTGCGTAGACCGACATATAAAATAAATAAATTAAAATATATTTTTTATTAGAAGTATGTGTGCATATATTATAATTCCCTATAATCATGTTAATTCACTAATACCCTACTTCGCTAAAAATTTTCTAAGTCACTAACCATTTCCTAAGTGACTAACTATTTCCTACACCACTTATAATTTCCTAGGTTACAAATATAATATATCTATTGTTGTAATTAAAAAATATCGAAAGCAGATATTGAAACTTACTTGACTAACAGAGCTTCGCTTGCCAGAAAAATCAAGAAGAATTTAAAGAGAAGTCAGAGCAAAGTTTAGAGAGGTGTGAAGTGAAAAAGTGAAAAATTGGGGTTTTTATAGAGCACATGGGTCACGCCCACGGTGGTGCGTGTTTCTCTTCTCACTCACGCCTGGCAGTGGGCGTGTCTCTCTCCTGCCAGGTCGCGCCCAACATTGGGCGTGTCTTTGTCCTTGGTCACACCTGACCCTTGGCATAAGTGGTCTTGCCCAATTCTAAACGTGTTTGAGTGCAATAGATTCGTATTTTGTTTCAAAAAAATTATGTTTTCATAAATAGATATTAAAATAGTAATATCTTGTTTTTTTGCCCCAAAATTTCACATCAAAATATATGCAGTAATATGATTTGATGACTATTTAGTTAATAATCATTTGTATTGGTCAACAAGATTACCAATTTAAATGGAAATGTACTTGATATGTACAATGATTTAGAGATGATAATTCAGGTTGATACGATATGATACAAATTTGACAAAAACACTAATATATTCATCACGAACATGATACAAATTTATAAACATATTAAAAGTTCAACACGAACACGATTCTTTTATTTTGCGGGTTGACACGACACGATATAAATAACCGATAAAAATATTAACGCGGGTCAATTTCATATTTACGAGTTAACACGCGACACAATACAAATTCTTTCATGTTGGTTTTTATCAACACAAACATAACACAAATTTGAAAACGGATCAAACCTAAATACAAATTTTTTGTATCATGTTAAAAATTATCACCAGTAAATCATATATTTATTTAGCTATATAAATTCACAAAGATTTCGTAATCAACCAAGTCATTCACCAAATAGTCGTAAGTAACACATTACGTATGCACTTAATAAAGAAAAAATTATCAAGGGAACCTTTTGAGAAAGAAATTTTTTTTATAAAAGATTCGTTTGTAAAATTTAAAATATGACAGACTAAATAATAAAATTGTAATATTTTAAAGTATATTTAAACCTTTAATGTATTAGTCAAGTCAATTGCCAGATTTTTTAACTCTGTTTATGTATGACGGCAAGCGAAGGCAATTTCTCTGTTTGTAAGGTAGGCGAATTCTATGACCAGTAGCACCTTACGATTTTGTGGCAACTTGCAGGCAGTGTACTTGTTACCATGCAACATTGTCTCATAGTATTGATTTCTGTTGGACTTGGAGTCTTCCTCTTCCTCTCTAATTAACTTTGGTTAGTTACATATTTTAATGCAACATTGAAATTTAAAATTTCGCAAGTGTCTATACTTTCAAAAACATTGGTCCCACATAGCGCGCTGCATTATTCAGTCCATTGGATGAAAAACAGAAAGGAGAGAATTCTGAGTTTAAGCATCTTATTATTATTTGAAATTATTTCCTTCAAATTTAGTGTAATTGTTTGTTTGAATAATGCATGATTTTCAAGAATTGGACGTATTCACTCACTAATGCAAGTGAACTATTTCTTTGTCGCGTTTATTATAAAGAATTGGACGTATTTCATTTCCAACACCAATGGCCTTCCATCTTTTCGTAGGTGTGAGAGGCTACAGTCAGCTTTAATTGAGAAAGCATTTAATTATGTCTTTTATCAAGGAATTACGACTTTAATAACTAATATGATGCATTTAATCGTTCATATTGTGAGTAAATACTAATATCCATTAACCAAGGAACCACCCTTCAATTAATTAGATCAAATTACTACTATTATGCATTTAATGAGGAACCTGATAACCTAAACTTGTATACAGACTTGTACTCCGTACTACCAGCAAAGCTAAAACCTATACATATCATAAAGTCTTGTACTACAGACTCCCATGAGCCTACCTAATATTTCTCTACAAACTGGTGGTGGGTCCTCCAGTATGTGAACATTCCAATCATCAAAAGTTTTAGAACAGGCTGCAATGCAATCAACCAACATGTTACCTTCCCGAAAGGTATGGGACACCACCGTATGCCAGTCTTTATCCAAGAATTGTCTGATCTTCGAAAACTATAGAGAGCCATAGAATGATGGTCTTGGAAATCATTCTTGATGAGGTTGACTGGGGAGTGGATTCTCTTGTGTAGAAAAGTGGTCATGTTATTTGATCACAATCATACATTTAAAAATTATATATTTTTCTCTCTCTTATCTCATTATTAATGAATGGTTGTGATCAAATAACATGACCACACAAACACTTTTTCACATGAGAGAATTTACTCTCGGTTGACTGCCACTAGTGAGTCCCCCCAGATCCACACACGCCGAAAACCTGCATTCCAAGTCAACTCTATCCCTTCCAAAAATTCTTGGAGTTCTACTGTCATCGAATTACCATACCCAAGATTACAACAGAACCCCATAATCCATTGCCATGCAACATTCCTCAAGACTCCGTTGCCCAAGAAATCATTCTTTAATTTCCTTATTGTAAGAGTCATCAACATTAATCTTGATCCTATCATCTGGCGGGTTTGCCTATCTAATTAGATTCTCCTTTTTCTGAGGAAGGAGAATCCCGCTAGAACGATATAATTTGTTAGCTATCATAATGTTGTTGACCAACCCTCTTGTGTTACAGAAAATTTCGCTTTTTGCTACAGTTGGATGCCTTCGAAGACTAAACTATTCCTGGTCTTGCATATCATCCAGCATGTAACACCGAAAATTAAGCTTCAAGGCACTTCGTTTGAAGAAGCGCTGCTTTGATTGAGATTGCCATTGAGCCATTCATCAAGCTTAAGTGTAACTTCCAGTGAAGATCCAACTAGAGTTTAGGATTTGATTTGACTTGCTAAAAGGATAATAAATTTGAATTTTAAAATTTGTAATTCTTGGATTCATGAGAAGGATAGAAAGAGATAAATCTAAAATCAAATTAATCGGATTTAGTATAACTTCAAATATCGGTTAGTATCTTAAAAAAAAAAAATTAAATGATGATAATTCTGTTGGTACATGGGTGCTGAACAGATGAGGATGAGAGTATGTATTCAATCCTTCCCAATAACATCTTTGAGAATGATTTAAAATCTTAATCAAAATTATCTTTAAAAAAAAAAGTAGGAAGATGACCAAGGCTAATGTTAATAATAAACGTCATTTTTGTTATTCATCCAATAGACTCAACAAAGTACCATCTCACGTGAACCAATAAGGGTCTTCCATGCCTTCTGTTTATTTTAATTTTTTAATTTAAATGGGAGGTGTAACATCGCTCGAAATAATAGCACCTTTCAAAACAACAAAATGATAAAATAGCGTTTTCACGGCGCACACATCCGAAAAAATAAATTTACATACAAGCCAAGTTCAGTGTGACTCATTTCAACCTCATTTACATTAACCATACACGTTGGACTGGCATTTCCCCCCCCAGTTTCATATCATGTGGGGTTCGGCCTTCACAATGTGTGGCAACTCTTTTATTGGCTGTTGGATATTTTGATGGATTCGTTTAAGTTACTACACCAAAATTCGCAAGCCCATTATGAGCGCCGCCCCTAAACTTACAAGTAACATCAATTACTCAATCATGAGTTTTGAGATGATCAAGACATGTCATTCCAACCTCAAGTTAATACTTTATTGCAAGCTTGTTTCACAAGAACCTATTTATTCGTCATAAGGGAAATGATATGTATCTGTGACCCAAAAATTCCTCTGCTCAGAAAATTTAACACGTAATTCCAACCATGTAGTCTCACAACCTATTTTGGCAGCAAATATGTCAGAAAAGAGGCGTGGTTTATACCATTTCTCCAGACTCCAGGTATGCGTGCATTTACACGAAATATGTGTGTGCCACAATTAAAAGCAAAATTAAAGATTCTCAATCCACTCAAAACATAAACCTTATAAACACAGTATAGTACTGAAAGAGGATATCCCCAGTGATGGCTCACCCAAGAGTTGTTTCTTTCTAGCGGCAAGGAAACCAGTGTTTGGAACAAGAAAAAAAGTAAACCAAATAGTACTAACAGCTGCAATATGCAGATGTAAATCCCCAACACGATGCATAAAATTAATGAAAAGCTTCAAAACAACCATCAAATACACTTAAATCATTACAGAACCAGGTGCTAAATGAGTAACGGAACGAGGGGAAAACGATAAATTAAAAACAAAATAAAATATATAGGCTAAATCTCATCACTTAAATTGATTCATTATCCCAAAAAAGAATATACCAAAAGCCATGACAATCAACCAATCATCCCCAGCATCCAAAAAAAGAAATTAAAAATAAAAGAAACATTGATTTGGCTAAAACCACAATAAACCAACGCAGAAGTTCCAAAACTTGTCGCCGAAAACAATAAATTAGCATTACAACCACAATAAACCAACCCATTTAATTAAAATCGTGATCCTCACAAATTTAAAAAAGACTAATATTAGTCCTTAAAAAGACTAAAATGGGTCCATTTTGAATTTTTTCGGGACTACGATGAGCATTTTTATTTGCTAGGGACTAAAGCGGGTATCGTGAAATTTGCTGAGGACCAAAAATGATATTTACTCTATTTATAACTTGTTATGCTTATTAAGAGTATTTTTAAACTTTTATATAATAAGAGATGTTGCTATTTAGGGGGTTAAATGATAAACATTAAAATTATAATGGATTTAAGTAGGGATAGTGTTACACGACTTGTCATGGCCTGTAGCATGACCTACCTTCATCTGACTCATTTTAAAAATAAGAGAGGCTTGAGTTCATTAAAAAATCTCTTTGGAAATCAGGCCAGAAAACTTATTTTAATAGGCTTGACCTCTAAGCCTTGAAGCCTAGCCTTTTTTTTAAAAAAAAAATTATTTTTTATTATCTTTTATCTTTTCTAACCAGTTTCCTATGAATTTGTTTATTAATTTTGGTTTAAAGGGAATATGGCAGTGTTATATAAGAGGACAATATTGGATTAGGATTTTGAAATACTATTTTGAGAAAAAAAATCTTGAGGGAGGATATTCTCACTATCAAAAATTTTCACTACCAACTTACTACCTATCTAATCACCATTGGATCAAAGAGAGAGAATGTTAAAAAGTTTTTGAAGAGAGAGAAGATGTTAATCCAATGGTGATTAGATGGGAAGACTATATAGAATTATAGTGACTTTAAATACTTTTTAAAAGATTTTTTTTTACAATCAAGATTTTATAAGATTATATTTTAAAGGATTTTAAATGAATTTATAAGATTTGAAAGGACAATATGAATTTATAAGATTTTAAAAAATCATATGAAATTTTAACAAACATTTAATATTATAAGAGTCAATTAAAAAAATAACAAAGAAAGGCATTGATAT
>NW_026897590.1:0-35074 GCF_033153095.1 Gastrolobium bilobum
TTAGTATTAATTGTGACGTTTTCAAAGTTTCAACCTTGAATGGCATTGATTGTGAAATTCGAATTTCAAAGTTTTCACCTTAAAAGAAAATAATAAATGACATTGATTGAGAAATTGAAATTGAAGTTTCGAAGTTTTTAACCTTGAATAAAAATAATAAATGATATAATTAGTATTAACTAGGAAGTTTTCAACCTTCAATATTTTATGAAAGAAATCAGTAAAATCATCATGCAAAAATGAGATATAAGCCGTCTAAGCACACTATTTTTATTTTTTTATTTTTTCTGGTCAGGAGGGGAGCTAAATCATTGTTATCATCTTTGAAATGCTTTACCAATTTAGCATAGCTTATTGAATGAATTTTGGGAAAGTTATAGTATCAATAATTAATGATTCCAACACAAGGTTTAAAATTCAAAAATTATAGACACAAAGGCATTAACAAGAGCAGCAACAGTAAACCCCCCTTAATTTCGTTAGTCAAAAGATGGAATGGAACGAGGCTGCATATATGTTTGAGGAGAAATTGTCATGTTTTTAAAGGGTGAGATGGAAGTTTTTAAAGGGTGAGATGGTCACAAATGATAATTTTGATACAAATAATCAAATTTTGAAAATTTGTGAACTTGTGATGAAATTTCATAAAATTTTGTCACTAATAAGATTTTTTCTTGTAGTGATTGGAGATGAAGTATAGATAAACAAAATATAAACTAAAAAAAGACATTACATATATACTATAAAGATTAATGAAAATCGATCAATATTAAGAATAATTATACACAAGAATGGAAAATTAAATAAACGACATATATTTAAATAATAAAAATATCAAAATATTTCTTAGTGCATTTCCTCAGCGTAAGACAAACTATAATAGTAGATTTTATCTTATTCTGTTCAGTACATATCTTTTTGAATTTGATGGCCAGTTGGGCATGACTCCCGGATGGATCCTATTTTTTTTTTATAATTATTAAATAGATAAGTTATTATTACTTTCAATTAATATTACTATCAACGTTATTACTAGTTTGTATGTTGACCCAACGGTTTTAATTTAATTTTTTAAAACTTTCTTTCTCCTCCGTATATTTAATATTTAATATTTATTTACATTTTTGTATAGTTATGATTGCACATATTTAATTCTTTCACATTAACTATAGGGAATTGTAAACATATAAAGGTGAAAATAAATTTAACCATTGGATCAACATAATTTATTTAATAGTAAAATAAACTGATAATGTCATTGATAGTAATACTAATTGATACTAACAATATCCTATTTCATTATTAAATTACATTGTCATTCTTTAAACCTAAACATTCAACCATGGGAAAACTATTTGTGTTTTAAAAGGATATAAGTTGTATTTTTTTACTCTATGTATTCATGGTAGTACATAGATATAACATGAAAAGTTATTTTTTTATCTCTTCTCAGTCATATTTATATAATTTTTTTTTTATATTATAACCATATGGATTATATAAAGTAAAAAGTTAAAAGGATACATCTTATATTTTTAAAAGTTCCCAGACTAAACCCTTCAACTGTTTATCTTCTAATCAAAACATATGCTTCCTTCGTATTAAAAAAAAAAAAAAAAAACATCCGCTTCTATCAAGTTCAACACACCACACATGAATAATGTACTTCAAGCTGACAATGAAAGTAGTTGACTCTTAGAAAAGACCACACTTGGTCTTTTTTCTCTCATGGATTCTTTTTGTTTTTACAACTCAAATCTCCCATACGAAGGGAACCCATAACTCCAAAGCAAAAAGACCCTTCTTATTATTAGAAAACGATGGCATAAAAAAGGGTGATTTCTTTTATCAGAATTCGTCCATATAAATAGGCATAGTTACATAGGTAAGTTACAATAGATAAAGATATGTCTATATACCAAAAAAAAAAAATATATGCCTACAGCTAATACTATGATGTACAATCGATAAAACCGAATCTACTCAAAACAAGGCTGGTAGAATATATTTGTTACTAGATATAAGATCAAATCTTGATTTTTTTTTCCATCTCTAATATATGTTTCACTCTGTTTTTCAGTTTCATTTGTTTTGAAAATTGCTAGAGCTGCTTACAAAACAAAAAGAATAAAATAAAATAAATTTGACTGGATTCTCAACTCAAAAATATCACCAGAGAACCTTTCATCGACACAAAAAGGTTGAATTCTCAACTTGACATATGGGAACTAGTTAACTGGTTTGACTGCAATATGCAGAGCCACACCTAAATTATTAACAATTTAGGCTTTGGTAAATCCAAGTAATCTTATTAACAAAAAAATAAAATAAAAATAAAATCCAAGTAATCCGATACAAGTTTCAAGTATTGGCAGATTAGTAAATATAAATAAGCATTGTCTTATCTCTTAATAATGAAATATTGAATAATTGGATAGATGCTTGATCATAAAACAAATCCTTAATCTAACAACATAAAAACACAAAACAGAGTTTTCATTCCATAAAACACCAGTAAATGAATAAAAAAATTAAAAAGGGCACCAATTCGAGGCGAGACAAAAGTCTTACATAGCTTTACTGGGATAAGCAGAAGTGTATAATGCCGAAGTAGTGTTATCTTCACTGAGATAAGCGCTAGCCATAACATAATCAAGAAAAGTTGAAGCACCAGTTCCACATGGTCGAAGAGTGTTAGAGTAAGAAGTGAAACAAACTCTGGTTTCCCATTCATGCTCACATATCTCTCTCAATCTCCAAGAATTTTTACCACTCAAATCAAATCCATAAACATTTTTCTTGGTGGCAAATATCAAACAATCACCATTCATGATTGTAAACCCTTGAACCCTTGGATCTTCCTCCTTCAACCCCATAGCTTTCAACCTTATTTTCAAAGTCTTTCTCCATAAATTTGACTCGTAGTCCACCAAAACCCATATGGTAAACACAAATTTCATGTATCTCACCAAACAAATAGAATGATCCAAACTTCTCACCTTCCCCCATTCAAAAATACCCATGTCGCAACTTTCATGATTAGAACATTTTCTTGCATCCTTGGGGAGCCTAAACATTCTTGATTGACAACTCTCAAAATTGTATGCCATTATATATGGCCTAAAATAAGGACTTCTCCTGTCAATATAATCAAAACTATTTGATATAAAGTGGAGAGAGCTATGAAGATACACATGCATCTCAAGTCTCATGCTTCTACTACCAATGAAAAAACTCCTCTCCATTGCTTGCCATACACCTTCCTTTGGAAAATACACTTTTAAATCAAGATATGATGACCATTCAGGGGGTTTGTCAATCAAGAATATCCTATAGTCATCAAAATCAAGATCTTTATTAATGCACTCAAAAAATAAATTGATATCAGCATCAGGAGTTTCATGCACACATGTTGGGGTAGGAATGGGAAGCCATGTTTGTGATACAGGATTGCAAATAAACAACTCAACCGGGCTCTTTGTTGCATTATATTTTGTTTTTTCTTTCTCCTTTTTCCTTCTACATAATCTTATCATATTGCTAATCAGGTGCTCATCAAACACAAGACATGATATAGGCTTATGAGCCCCATATCATATGCTACCTTTATCAGCCCCATATCATATCCTACCCTTATCCTATCATGTCCACCAAACGAGCCCTATAAAAATTTACAAAATAAGTTACCTACTGTTGCGCATCTAGCAAGTGCACTAGTCGTACAAGTAATACAATGATGAGTAAAGATCGTTCCCACGAGGATTTGTGTCAAGCACTGACTAACCATATGTACTTGAGTTGAATCAAACAAAAGTTCATAGATTGCATATATTTCTTGTCACCAGAAACTACACTGAATTGAATTAAAACTTGATAAATAAATAAAATGTAAATTATAATGTAAACAAGTAGTCAGATGTCATTTTCCCTCAAACATGAATTTATAGATGAACCAATTTCCATTATGAATTATCTACTATATGATGTTGATCAACCTTTTTCTTATCATCTCAAGATGTAATCCCTTACTACACTGATAGACACATTAATCAGAAACCCCAATCCCTTGGTGATTCCTTTCTTAATACATGCATTAATTACTAAGGTCTTAAGATCACATCAAAATCCTAGCATCAATCCCTTGACTACTAGAACACTGATGATGAAGTTGTCAAAAATAGAGAAATAATGTAAACATGTCTGTTCTACACTATTCCTCAACATGAAGAATTAATCAAGACAACTTCATACAATCACATAATAGATAAACAAAACATCTAATTAACCATTCATAAATTCAAACTTGAGTTCCATTGAATCAGACTACAAAGGACTCTACTCAGACATAATTGAAATACAAACAAGAGAAGAAAGATAGATCAAACTCCATTGTCATGATAGTTGAGTCTTCAATCTCCAAGTGCAATTACATAGGAAATACTAACTATTACAAGAACTAATCCTAAGAATTTGGAAATTCAGAGAAAATGAGGAGTCAGATCAGATCTATGAAAGACCTGATCTGATCTCCCTTCTCCTAGTGTGATGAGAAAAATCAGAATGAGATATGATGAATTGGATCTGATGATCTGGAATCATGTTAGAATGTGAAGGCCCCTTGTCCTTTTATAATTTACAAATTACAACTGAAAACTGACATGGGCGCTAAAACTCTCATTTCTGGACGTTTTAGCGCTCAACCTTGACGGATGCCCAACTGCTTTTAACTGTCTTGGGCGCTAAAACGCTCAGTTTTGGGCATTTTAATGTTCAGGCGCTAAAATGCTCAGTTTTGGGCGTTTTAATGTTCAGCACCAGCATCTTTTGTGCAACAGGGCGCTAAAACGCTCAGTTTTGGGCGTTTTAGCGCCTAACACATAGAATTTTCCCATTCTTCAGAATCTTCTTCCTTCTCTCTTTTGCTTCTTGAGCTTCATTTCCCTACAAAAACAATGTAAATTTTCAACATAAGCTTCAGAACTTGTATTTGAGAGATTTCCAGGACATTAACCTCTTTTCCATCCATTTAATCACACAAATTGATATTAACTCATGCTTAAAAACCTGATGAACTAAGGGTTCATCACAATTCCCAGATTTGAACATTGTTGTCCTCAGCAATGAATTAAAACAGAGAAGGACTTGAGATTCTTTACAGATGAAATTCATGAGGATGGACTTCAATTAACAAAATATCAACATTTCATGATACAAAATTATAACCATGCAATCTCTTATTTCCTATGATTTGCCCAACATCATTTGTGACTTTTCCACAGATTAGTAAAGATGATATACAGAGACTTCCAAACAACAACACCCCCTCACTAGGAACTTCTCAAAAATTATAAGAATTTTAACACTCTTGCACACTAGTGTTTAAGGATGTACTTATCACTCACTCTTCACTGCACTCAAACTACCATAGGCTTGCCCATCTTCTCACTATTCATAGTAACAATGATCCATAAGGTAGATCAAAAAGGTTTTGGTATGATTAGCAATGAGGCTTGGTGTGTGGCTTGACTAAAGGTAAGGATTTCTGTGAAAGGGTAAGTTCAGATCAAATGAATCAGATTCAGATAAGAGGGAATTCACAGTAATTAATCAATTTCTTCCTAATTCCCTCAACTTTCTTCCTTTTCATTCCTTGTTCTTTTCTTTGAACCTTTCTTCCTCCTTTTCTTCCTGACACTTTGTGTCTTTAACAAAAAAAATTTCTTTTTCTTTCAGACACTTTGTGTCTTTAATACTTCCCTCTGTCTCTTCCAAACATTTTGTGTTTCACAACCTTTTCTTTCTTTTCCTTCTTTCTTTCTTATATTTCCAACACCTTGCATTCACTTATTGCAAAAACACTTTCCTCCCCACAGAACACTCCATCCCTTATCACTTATCTGAAACTTTTAATCTGAAGGATTGGAATAAATGTGGTTCTTGGCTTGATAGACAACAGGTTAGGCTCAAGTGTTTCATGCAATTGGAACTTAAAGGTTGGCCATTTGACTTTCTGGTTCAAGAAGGAAATGCCTCTACCCTACACATCATCAACCATTTCAAGCAAGAAACAGGGCAAGTTCTAGAGCTATTCATGCAGTGAAGTGCTGTTTGAACAAAAAAAAATTTATGTATAGGCTCAATTTCCAAACAGTTCAGAGTGCATGCTTGACTTTCTCTATATGCATCAAAACTTACACATTGAATGAGTCATGCAATCATTTCATTTAAGCTCAACATGCAAGGTATAAGATTGTATCCTTTAATTTGATCAATCATATAAAACTTTGATCAGTCAAATCCTCATGAAATTCCATATCAAAACTGAAATCCAAATTCAATATTACAGCTAAAATCTAAATCACACAGAAAACTTATAAAAGAAAAAGATTGAGATGTTTCCCTGTTTTGGCTCATCAATTGGTGTGACATCTCCTTGAAGTTTGCATGCCATTCAATCACACCCAATTCCCAGATTTAAATGTTGTTGTCCCCAGCAACTAATTGAAATCTAAAATAGTAATTGATCACTGAAACACATTATACATAACCCAATAGAATCAGTACTATCACAATGTGAATCAGTCAAAACAGTAATTATCTCAATGTACTAAACTGAATTACAAAACTAAATTATCAACAAAATAAAACTAGGAGAAAACTACCCAGAAACATGTAAATCATATGAGTGGACCAGCGCTAAAACGTTGAAATCAAGCGTTTTAGCGCTGGTCTCCAGAGACATGTGCACATTGATGTGCGTCGCATCGCGCTAAAACGGTCACGTCTGAACGTTTTAGCGCTCTGGACCAGAAAGAACAAAAATTCAAACATAAATTTAAATTGCTGAAAAATAAAAGATTCAATCTCAAATATCAATGGTGTCTGTCAATGTTGAAGAACAAATCCCCGGCAACGGCGCCAAAAACATGTTGGACGTTTAGCAAGTGTACTAGTCGTACAAGTAATAAAATGATGAGTAAAGATTGTTCCCACGAGGATTTGTGTCAAGCACTGACTAACCATATGTACTTGAGTTGAATCAAACAAAAGTTCATAGATTGCATAGATTTCTTGTCACCAGAAACTACACTGAATTGAATTAAAACTTGATAAATAAATAAAATGTAAATTATAATGTAAACAAGTAGTCAGATGTCATTTTCCCTCAAACATGAATTTATAGATGAACCAATTTCCATTATGAATTATCTACTATATGATGTTGATCAACCTTTTTCTTATCATCTCAAGATGTAATCCCTTATTACACTGATAGACACATTAATCAGAAACCCCAATCCCTTGGTGATTCCTTTTTTAATGCATGCATTAATTACTAAGGTCTTAAGATCACATCAAAATCCTAGCATCAATCCCTTGACTACTAGAACACTGATGATGAAGTTGTCAAAAATAGAGAAATAATGTAAACATGTCTGTTCTACACTATTCCTCAACATGAAGAATTAATCAAGACAACTTCATACAATCACATAATAGATAAACAAAACATCTAATTAACCATTCATAAATTCAAACTTGAGTTCCATTGAATCAGACTACAAAGGACTCTACTCAGACATAATTGAAATACAAACAAGAGAAGAAAGATAGATCAAACTCCATTGTCATGATAGTTGAGTCTTCAATCTCCAAGTGCAATTACATAGGAAATACTAACTATTACAAGAACTAATCCTAAGAATTTGGAAATTCAGAGAAAACGAGGAGTCAGATCAGATCTATGAAAGACCTGATCTGATCTCCCTTCTCCTAGTGTGATGAGAAAAATCAGAATGAGATATGATGAATTGGATCTGATGATCTGGAATCATGTCAGAATGTGAAGGCCCCTTGTCCTTTTATAATTTACAAATTACAACTGAAAACTGACATGGGCGCTAAAACTCTCATTTCTGGACGTTTTAGCGCTCAACCTTGACGGATGCCCAACTGCTTTTAACTGTCTTGGGCGCTAAAACGCTCAGTTTTGGGCATTTTAATGTTCAGGCGCTAAAATGCTCAGTTTTGGGCGTTTTAATGTTCAGCACCAGCATCTTTTGTGCAACAGGGCGCTAAAACGCTCAGTTTTGGGCGTTTTAGCGCCTAACACATAGAATTTTCCCTTTCTTCAGAATCTTCTTCCTTCTCTCTTTTGCTTCTTGAGCTTCATTTCCCTACAAAAACAATGTAAATTTTCAACATAAGCTTCAGAACTTGTATTTGAGAGATTTCCAGGACATTAACGTCTTTTCCATCCATTTAATCACACAAATTGACATTAATTCATGCTTAAAAACCTGATGAACTAAGGGTTCATCACAATTCCCAGATTTGAACATTGTTGTCCTCAGCAATGAATTAAAACAGAGAAGGACTTGAGATTCTTTACAGATGAAATTCATGAGGATGGACTTCAATTAACAAAAGATCAACATTTCATGATACAAAATTATAACCATGCAATCTCTTATTTCCTATGATTTGCCCAACATCATTTGTGACTTTTCCACAGATCAGTAAAGATGATATACAGAGACTTCCAAACAACAACACCCCCTCACTAGGAACTTCTCAAAAATTATAAGAATTTTAACACTCTTGCACACTAGTGTTTAAGGATGCACTTATCACTCACTCTTCACTGCACTCAAACTACCATTGGCTTGCCCATCTTCTCACTATTCATAGTAACAATGATCCATAAGGTAGATCAAAAAGGTTTTGGTATGATTAGCAATGAGGCTTGGTGTGTGGCTTGACTAAAGGTAAGGATTTCTGTGAAAGGGTAAGTTCAGATCAAATGAATCAGATTCAGATAAGAGGGAATTCACAGTAATTAATCAATTTCTTCCTAATTCCCTCAACTTTCTTCCTTTTCATTCCTTGTTCTTTTCTTTGAACCTTTCTTCCTCCTTTTCTTCCTGACACTTTGTGTCTTTAACAAAAAAAATTTCTTTTTCTTTCAGACACTTTGTGTCTTTAATACTTCCCTCTGTCTCTTCCAAACACTTTGTGTTTCACAACCTTTTCTTTCTTTTCCTTCTTTCTTTCTTATATTTCCAACACCTTGCATTCACTTATTGCAAAAACACTTTCCTCCCCACAGAACACTCCATCGCTTATCACTTATCTGAAACTTTTAATCTGAAGGATTGGAATAAATGTGGTTCTTGGCTTGATAGACAACAGGTTAGGCTCAAGTGTTTCATGCAATTGGAACTTAAAGGTTGGCCATTTGACTTTCTGGTTCAAGAAGGAAATGCCTCTACCCTACACATCATCAACCATTTCAAGCAAGAAACAGGGCAAGTTCTAGAGCTATTCACGCAGTGAAGTGCTGTTTGAACAAAAAAAAATTTCTGTATAGGCTCAATTTCCAAACAGTTCAGAGTGCATGCTTGACTTTCTCTATATGCATCAAAACTTACACATTGAATGAGTCATGCAATCATTTCATTTAAGCTCAACATGCAAGGTATAAGATTGTATCCTTTAATTTGATCAATCATATAAAACTTTGATCAGTCAAATCCTCATGAAATTCCATATCAAAACTGAAATCCAAATTCAATATTACAGCTAAAATCTAAATCACACAGAAAACTTATAAAAGAAAAAGATTGAGATGTTTCCCTGTTTTGGCTCATCAATTGGTGTGACATCTCCTTGAAGTTTGCATGCCATTCAATCACACCCAATTCCCAGATTTAAATGTTGTTGTCCCCAGCAACTAATTGAAATCTAAAATAGTAATTGATCACTGAAACACATTATACATAACCCAATAGAATCAGTACTATCACAATGTGAATCAGTCAAAACAGTAATTATCTCAATGTACTAAACTGAATTACAAAACTAAATTATCAACAAAATAAAACTAAGAGAAAACTACCCAGAAACATGTAAATCATATGAGTGGACCAGCGCTAAAACGTTGAAATCAAGCGTTTTAGCGCTGGTCTCCAGAGACATGTGCACATTGATGTGCGTCGCATCGCGCTAAAACGGTCACGTCTGAACGTTTTAGCGCTCTGGACCAGAAAGAACAAAAATTCAAACATAAATTTAAATTGCTGAAAAATAAAAGATTCAATCTCAAATATCAATGGTGTCTGTCAATGTTGAAGAACAAATCCCCGGCAACGGCGCCAAAAACATGTTGGACGTTTAGCAAGTGTACTAGTCGTACAAGTAATAAAATGATGAGTAAAGATTGTTCCCACGAGGATTTGTGTCAAGTACTGACTAACCATATGTACTTGAGTTGAATCAAACAAAAGTTCATAGATTGCATAGATTTCTTGTCACCAGATACTACACTGAATTGAATTAAAACTTGATAAATAAATAAAATGTAAATTATAATGTAAACAAGTAGTCAGATGTCATTTTCCCTCAAACATGAATTTATAGATGAACCAATTTCCATTATGAATTATCTACTATATGATGTTGATCAACCTTTTTCTTATCATCTCAAGATGTAATCCCTTATTACACTGATAGACACATTAATCAGAAACCCCAATCCCTTGGTGATTCCTTTCTTAATACATGCATTAATTACTAAGGTCTTAAGATCACATCAAAATCCTAGCATCAATCCCTTGACTACTAGAACACTGATGATGAAGTTGTCAAAAATAGAGAAATAATGTAAACATGTCTGTTCTACACTATTCCTCAACATGAAGAATTAATCAAGACAACTTCATACAATCACATAATAGATAAACAAAACATCTAATTAACCATTCATAAATTCAAACTTGAGTTCCATTGAATCAGACTACAAAGGACTCTACTCAGACATAATTGAAAAACAAACAAGAGAAGAAAGATAGATCAAACTCCATTGTCATGATAGTTGAGTCTTCAATCTCCAAGTGCAATTACATAGGAAATACTAACTATTACAAGAACTAATCCTAAGAATTTGGAAATTCAGAGAAAACGAGGAGTCAGATCAGATCTATGAAAGACCTGATCTGATCTCCCTTCTCCTAGTGTGATGAGAAAAATCAGAATGAGATATGATGAATTGGATCTGATGATCTGGAATCATGTCAGAATGTGAAGGCCCCTTGTCCTTTTATAATTTACAAATTACAACTGAAAACTGACATGGGCGCTAAAACTCTCATTTCTGGACATTTTAGCGCTCAACCTTGACGGATGCCCAACTGCTTTTAACTGTCTTGGGCGCTAAAACGCTCAGTTTTGGGCGTTTTAATGTTCAGCACCAGCATCTTTTGTGCAACAGGGCGCTAAAACGCTCAGTTTTGGGCATTTTAGCGCCTAACACATAGAATTTTCCCATTCTTCAGAATCTTCTTCCTTCTCTCTTTTGCTTCTTGAGCTTCATTTCCCTACAAAAACAATGTAAATTTTCAACATAAGCTTCAGAACTTGTATTTGAGAGATTTCCAGGTCATTAACCTCTTTTCCATCCATTTAATCACACAAATTGATATCAATTCATGCTTAAAAACCTGATGAACTAAGGGTTCATCACCTACCTATTTATAAAGCCTCAGAAACAAATGTCGAGTTCATTATTTGTTATTTTTTGAAAAGAAAAAGAAAAATAATTAAAAGAATATAAGAATGGATTCTCTCTATGTTTAATTTTAACATGACTAAGTCATATGAATCTTAATCATTCAATGACAGGTAAACGGTCAACATTTAATTTAAAAATTTCTTCTTTTTCGTTTTATATATTTTGTCAATAAATTATTTTTACTTTTTCAATTAAATATATATTATTTAATTTTAATTTTATCTTTATTTCTATTTTTTATCTTCTTTTCACTTTTATCTTTTTTCAATCTCTTCCTATCTTTCATTTAGATTCATCTATCACCGATCCAAATTAGTTTGGGTTAAATGTGTTATTGATGTTGATGTTGATCTATTATTGAATGGTTGAGATTCATCACATCACATGATCAAGTTAAAATTAGATATAAGATGTTCCACTTTTAATAAGGCTTATCCATTAATATTAATTATTAGATAAATAATATTTTTTTTTTTACATTTCAGAATATTTTGGATTCAAATTTGGATGATTCAATCAATGTAATCTCATATTTTAAAATAAGTTTATCTCTTATATTATTTAAATTTGATAGAAATGTATTTTTAAGTGTTTGTAAGAGTTTGTAAATATATCTTTCCCTTTATATATACATATATATATATATATATATATATAAATTATTTCTGTAGCCGCTTTACGAGCAGCAACGACAAGTGTATGATTATTATGGTTATGATTTTCCATATTTAATGCTTTCAAGTGTATATATATGGCAAATTTATATATATATATATATATATACATCCATCCTGATAGTTAATATTATTGCAAATATCATTTGTTTATTTAAGCTGAATGATATTATAACACGATTACATTGTCTTTAGTTCAATTGAAACTCCTTATTGCTAACCACGTGTGTTTAGGTACAAGTATATCCAACACACCCATGTCATGACAATATCTACTTGGTACTTTCTTCACCTTTGTAGTTCTCTTTTTCTTTTTCTTTATCTTTTTTTTTTCTTTATCTTTTTTTTTGTTGTTGTAAATTCTAGTTCTCTTTTTTGCTGTACAGGCGTCTTCCTCTTGATCTATTGTGCAATTACTTTCTGCTTCTAGATTCTGATTTAGTTCATAGTCTTGGTCCATAAAAACACCCGCAACAATGACAAGCTACATTGCCCTCAAGGTTGAAAATGAAAATTGTTGTTGAAATCGCTCTAAGTTCTCCCAGTGATTACCTCTTTATAAGGCATACCTGCCCAAAGGACTTTGGACTTGTTGTTGGCCATCTGGCAGTGAGTGTTGTAGGAGAATCCGGTTGGGTTCCAACACTAGATGGCCACCTGTGTTTATTTCAGCTAGAGGAAATGGAGGGGTATTGAAGTCACCCATAAATGGTTTAAGGAGGGATACATGTAATGTGTTATGTATACGAGCTGAAGCTGGAAAATACAATTTATAATACGCAACTTTCCCAATACGTTTTAGAATGGCCAAAATACATTTTGGAAAGTTGGAGCTTCACCCAAACTAAGTCTCCTCTAAATAGGATGTCCTTGCATGTTGCAATGTTGGTCAGCATATTTCTTCATAGTACGTTGTGCTTTTTGTAGGTTATCATTCACCTCTAATAGGATTTTGTAGGGTATTGTCTACTAGAGCTGTCAAAACAGGCCAGCCCGGTTCGTTAGACCCTAACTCGCGTGGGTCAGGGCCAAAAGCCCGCAGGGCTAAAAAAGCCCACATATTAATCAGTTCACACTGACCAAAAAATTATATAAACCTACGGGTTAGGGCCAGCCCGCGAGCCAAAAATCAATTAAGAAAAAATAATTACAGGATTGAATTGAGCACATTCCATCAATGATTTTTAGAATTTATGTCCTTGAGTTGTATGCAAAAGGCACATTAATTAATACCAGAGTCCAAGAGCATTCATTCTCAAGCCCATGTTCAAGCCCAAACTACACACGCTTCCAAAGCTTCCAATGCTTGTATAAGAAGGACTGATCATGAGAGATAACTGATAACAGCTTTTCTGTTAAGTTGTTAGCTTAGTTGTAATTCTGTTAGGATTAGTTAGGATCAGTTATTTTCTTTCTCTCTTGCTCTATGTATTGGGCTTGTATAAATTAGATTATGATGTATTATTTCAATTAATTCAATGGAATCACTTTTATTCATTTCTGATATGGTATTAGAGCTCTGAGAAGAGCTCTGGTATTCTGCTTCATTCTTGTTCGTTTGTTCTTCATTTTCTTTGTTGTTCTTGATCTTCTTTCATACCAAACCTTCTTTTTCATAGCAATGGCTTTCGCACCAGATTTTAACACCAACCTCTCTAATCCACTATACTTGCATCCTAATGAAAGTCCTTCCTTGGTCTTGGTATCACCACCATTGATTGGAAACAACTATCATACGTGGGCTCGTAGCATGACTGTAGCTCTCTTTTCTAAAAACAAGATATGTTTGGTTGATGGAACCATTGATCCTCTTGATGTCGATGATCCAATGTATTCTCAGTGGCATCGATGCAATACAACTGTTTTAGCATGGATTCATAGGTCAATTTCTGAATCCATTGCAAGATCCATCATCTGGATAGAATCTGCACGAGATGCATGGTTGGATCTTGAGAAAAGATTTTCTCAAACTGACATCTTTCGCATTTCGGATCTTCAAGAAGAAATTTGCAAGTTGCAGCAAGGAGAACGTCATGTTTCTGAATTCTTTACTGAACTTAAGACAATGTGGGATGAATTGGAGAATTTGAATCCTCTCCCTACCTGTGAATGTGCTCCTCCATGTGCTTGTGGAGCGATGCTAAAAGTACGAGCCTATCGTGACAAGGACCATGTGATTCGGTTATTGAAAGGATTGAATGACCAGTATGCTTCGCTTAGGTCTTAGATCATGATTCTTGATCCTCTGCCTAATATCAATAAGGCATTTTCCATGATTGTTCAACAGGAACGACAATTAGGATCTGACTCAGGTAATATTGTTACCAATAATGTTCAATCATTTGCTATGTTCAACAACAATGCTGCGAATAATAGTAATCGCAGATCTTTCACTCCAAATGGTGGAAGATATAATAGAGGACGTGGATTTACTGGGAGAAATGGTCCTAGACGTGGATTTGGAGGTAGAGTTTGTACTCACTATGGGAGATCAAACCACACTGTAGAGACGTGTTATCAATTACATGGATATCCACCTGGATATCGGTCAAGAGTTCCAGATACTCGCAATGCAAATCATGTGTCAACTGAAGTTGATTGTTCCAGTATGTTGAATAACAATCATATCTCCCAAGATCAATATCAGCACATTCTTTCGATCCTGCACAGCAACAAATCTGATAGTACAGTTGCTTCAACATCTCATCATGCTAATGTGGTGCAGATTTCGAATGCTGAAACCAAAGCATCAAGTATCTCAGGTAATCAGTGGATTGTTGATACTGGGGCCACTGACCATATTTCTCATCTTTCTTCTTGTTTCATGAGTCTGCATAAAATTCAACCAATCACAATTAATCTCCCTGATGGTACACAAGTTATTTCTAGTTTCTCTGGTTCAGTTCACTTGTCACCAAAACTGATTTTAACTGATGTTCTTCTGGTACCCGAATTCTATGTCAACTTAATATCTGTTTCAAAGCTATTGAGTTCACTCGATTGTTTCCTCACATTTTCTGACGCCTTTTGCCATATCAAGCAGACACAGCCCAGGAGATGATTGGTACTGCTGAGCGAGTGGGAGGCCTATATGTGATAGTCTATAATGAAGCTGTCAAGTGTGCACACAAGATGCAAGGCAAAGGCAGTTATGATATAAATAAATCAGCTTGTTTTACTGATAGTTCTTCCTTATGGCATAGACGTTTAGGTCATGCTTCAGATACTGCATTACATATCATGTCATTGCAATTCCCCTTTATTCATAGTAATCATGTAAAGCCTTGTGATACTTGCAACTTGGCTAAACAGAAACGCCTTGCTTTTCCCATTTCACAGAATAAAATAGCCAAAATATTTGATGTTATAGCTGTGGATATATGGGGTCCTTTTAACAGTTTGTCCATACATGGCTATAAATATTTTTTGACTCTAGTAGATGATTATTCACGTTTCACTTGGGTTGTGCTCATGAAAACTAAAGGTGAAACTAGAGGACACATTAAACACTTTCTAGCTTATGTTGAGAATCAATTCAATACTACAGTCAAGACCATTCGAAGTGATAATGGAAATGAGTTTTCCATGAACCAATTTTTCTCAGAAAAAGGCATTCTCCATTAGGTCACTTGTGTTGAGACTCCAGAGCAAAACTCATTAGTTGAACATAAGCATCAACACTTACTCAACGTGGCTAGAGCACTATATTTCCAATCCTCATTACCCATTACCCTATGGCCATATGCTGTGGCACATGCTGCACACCTTATTAACCGAACTTCCTCTCCTAACCTTGATAATAAAACCCCCCTATGAGAGCTTATATGGTTTTTTAGCTGACCTTTCTCACCTAAGAGTATTTGGAAGTTTGTGTTATGCTTCTACTCTTAAATCTCATCGGACCAAATTTAGCCCAAGAGCCAGAAGGGCTGCGTTCCTTGGATACAAAGAAGGGACCAAAGGATTTTTACTTTATGACCTCACATCACACTCCTTGCTGGTTTCTAGGAATGTAGTCTTTTATGAGACCTTTTTCCCTTTTCAAAAAGCCTACACACCTACTACCCCACATCAATCGATTCCTGATCCTCCTTTTCCCTTTTCTCCCATAAACACTGAACCCATACCCATACCACAACAGCACCTTTGTACAGATATAACACCAAACGATATAGCTGACCCATTTGCTACAAATCCTGAGCCTCCTATAGCACCAGCCAGTGCAGCTGCTACTGATGTTGACCCAACAACTTTGCTTCCCACTAGTCCAACAGATATATCTCCTCTCCATGCCACTACAGTAGTCAATGATGTTGACATTGCTACCATGAATCACATTGATCCAGTGGTTTTAGCTCCCATTCGTCGATCATCACGCTTACATACTGCTCCTAATTACCTATTAGACTACCACTGTGGCCTCTCAATAACTCAACATACCAGCACATCTCCAAGTATACATACATCCGTTAAATATCCATTGTCTGATGTCATATCCTATGATAATTGTTCCTTTTCTTATAAGAGCTTCTGTTTTAACTCCTCCATTCATTTTGAGCCTCACACATATTCTCAAGCCTCTAAATATGAGCATTGGAAATTGGCTATGCAAGCTGAGTTATCTGCTCTTGCTCAAAACAACACTTGGTCACTTGTGGAGCTCCCTCAAGGCAAACAATGCATAGGGTGCAAATGGGTATACAAGATTAAATACCGCTCAGATGGCTCGATTGAACGTTACAAAGTCCGTCTTGTGGCTAAAGGCTTCACTCAGCAACAGGGAGTTGATTACTTTGATTACTTTGTTCACGACTGACTTGCTCTGATAGAGACCTCCCAGCTTCGTCTAGAGATCCTTCGCGGTCTTCTCAGAAGTTACGTTCACCAGAACGTTATCTGCCAGGCATAACCAGATCAGGCTTCGCGCCTTTCGATCGTCTCTGGTCCACGCCTTCGACTCGACTTCACCTGATGTTTCATCACCAACAGGTTTCGTTGGTACCGATGGCTTATCATCTTCGATCACGTGCCACACGTCCCTTTCAACGAGCAGAGCCTCCATCTTCAGCTTCCATAACTCGAACCCTTTTCCTCCGAACTTTTCAACCTCGACCCGTGATTGGCCAGTCGACATCCTCTCCAGATCAATTTCGCAGTTTTTTCTATGCACAGAAAAATCCCAAATCGCGAAACCCCAATCTGTCACAGGAACCCTGGTTGCAGAACCAAAGCTCGTGATACCAAATGTTGAAAATCGACAACACACAAATCGAAAACGGAAAAGAAAAAGTGAGAGAGAGAATAGACACAACGATTTACCCTGGTTCACTCAATTTAGGGTACGTCCAGCTTGTCTGTACTATATTCACCTCACCGCCACTCGTTACAAGACTCTCGGTTTACAAGGAAAATATAAACAGGATTACAAAACCCTAACAACAGCTATTCATGGGCCCAAGCCCAAATTGCTAAGAAAATTACAATAAAATAGAGGCCCACAATAAAACAGCTATTCATGAGCGGAACCCCAGTTGCCTTTCTGCTGACCCCGATAATTAGGGCCCTCATCAGCATGCGAAGTATGAGCCATACCCAACATTATCAGGTTATGCGTCAATTCGGGATGCATCAGCTCATTCCAAATGCTGCTGGACGGCTCAAGGGCATCCATGACTTCATCCTTCGGGGTAAACCTACTGAGAATTGGCAACGTAAACTCAGCGTTGGATAGCACTTTGGGATAATAGACACACACGAGTCGTGGAGATTTATCCACAGGATGGTTTATTATAGCCGAATTCAGAGCATATATAGTGGTATAAGCGCATCACCATACGTTATATTACTCAGAAGGGGTCTCAAATTGTGCACCTGCTAAGTTGTATTTAGGTTTACAAATAATTGAAACCTCAGTATGTATTTTATTATTAGACTAACTATAACTTTATTTGTGTAGATTGATGGGCTCGAGATGGTGATGGTAATGACTAGTCCTGAGGAGAGAGAGCATTACACTAAGGAGTAGGTTCATGAGGAGGTATGACGATTGTGAATTATGTTCAAGGAGAGCCTACGGATCGTCGAGCCTGAACTCACACCATCTTAGCCAGGTCATTCCTAATCCACAGTCAATTGTGGAGGTGCCTCCTAGTGTCAGGGAAGGACGTGATCATGTCATGGTAGACCTCCTCAACGTATTGGACACCTAGATATCCTTCTGGTGAGTCTCATTCTTATTTTTATCCTCCACAAATCCAACAGACCAAGAGCCAACAGCCGTATGATGCTAGTCATCTACACATGTATAATGTTGGTGGATTCCCTTGACAGTAGATATATGAGGATAGCCCGTTCCCCATGATTGAGGTTGGTGGATACATTACGCAACCTGTAAGAACCCGCACCATTAAATTAGGAAGTTAATTAATTAATTATGAGAAATTAGTCAATAATTTCATAATTGACCCTAATAATTATGATAAGGCTTAAATAATTATGGTAAGTGATTAATAATGCTGAAAGTCGCTTTTCTGACCAAAATTGCAGATACCGGTTTCGCTCCTCGGTATAAATGCGTACCGATGAAGTATCTCGAAAAATTATAATAAGTGTGGGAATATTCCTAGAATAATATATAGGACTAGCATAACAAGTTTCAGGTCCAAATTATGAGAACTGGTGCCAGAATTGATACTGGCTATGTAAAAGCGCGTACCAGAAAGGTGCTGCGAAACATAAAATAAAAATATGACAAATCTTAGAAACATGACTAGGTTCAGAATCCTAAGTTTGGGATTAAAATGCTAAGCGTAGCTATTAGCACTAATACAGTGTGATTAAAACTTAAGTGGGCTATATATACCCATTTGTCCCAAAACCCTAAGCCATATTGTGCCTCCTACGTGACTTATGCTTTAGATTTCTGAGTCCCACCCTTGCCACCCTCTTCTTCTTCCATTTTGTGAGCCAAATGACCATTTTTCTTCCTTGAACCTTCACCAAAACACCTAGAGAGTATGTGAAGTAGCCTTGTGAGTGTTTGTGTCTCTCCATTTTCTGAGTTCAGCCACTGTTGGGTAGGGAGAGTGGGCTGACTTCATGATTTGGTGAAGAGGGAGCCATTTCTTTGGTTGTGGGAGCTCCAAGGAGTGATCTTTGGTGCAAAGAACCAACCTTTGATCACCATTTTCGTATACCTTGGGAGACAGAACCTTTGCAGCTGATTGGTGAGCTCTAAGAGCATACTTTTCTGAGTTTTGAACCTTGGATAAGCTTCATCTACCTTGATCATGAGTTTTCATTGCTTAAAATTTGAGTCTTGGCTTGTTAATGGGTTATTTAAGTAATCAACCTGATCATGAACCTAAACAAGGATAAAAATGCATGCTTGGACGTTTTAATGGATTAAAAACCCAACCTTTGGAGTGATATCTCGCGAAATGCAGAAACTGCATTCTGTCACGAAATATCTGGATATGATATCCGGATATGGGGTCTTGTGATATTCGGATATGCATATCTGGATATGGATATCCCAAATTGCCCCGACATATATCCGGATATTCTGGGAATTTCGAGACAGTAGTTGTACTGTTCATACAGAATGGCATTTTGGGTTTGTGGACCCAGGATTGGCTAGTGTGAACCTCTGTAATAATTAACCTAAGTTAGAATTGAAGTGATCAAGGGCTTATGGCAGAGGACGATGCTTAACATCATAATAGCTCTTCTGTCGATTCTGCGCCTGCTTCAGTTTCTCTCTGATCATCTGGTAGGAGTTCGACACCTCCTACCATACAACGCCTCGTAGAGTGCCATGCCCAGGCTAGCATGGAAACTGTTGTTATACGAAAAACTCAACAAATGGCAGGTACCTATCCCATGCTGAACCCTGCTCCAAAGTGCAAGCCCTCAACATGTCCTCCAAGGTCTGGATGGTCCGCTCAGTCTGTCAGTCAATCTGAGGATGATAGGTTGTACTCAATCTCAACTAAGTACCAAAAGCTTCCTGCAGCGCCTCCAAGAATCGAGATGTGAACTTTGGGTCCCTATCACTGATGATACTCTCGGGTGTAAGAACCCGCACCGTTAATTAAGAGATTTAATTAATTAATTATGTGAAAATAGGAAATGATTCCATAATTGACCCTAATAATTATTTTGAGGCTTTAATAATTATAGTAAGTGAGTAATAATGCTGAAAGTCGCTTTTCGGAAGAAAAGTGCAGATACCGGTTCTGCTAGTCGGTATGAATGCGTACCGAAAAAGTATCCCGGAAAATTATAATAAGTATATGATAATTACTAGAATGATATGTAGGACTTGTAAAACGAGTTTCAAGTCCAGATAATGAGAACTGGTGCTAGAAACCGGTACTGGCTTTGAAAAGCGCGTACCGAAAAGGTGCTCAAAAAATTATAAGAAAAATATGATAATTCTTGTAAAATTGAGTAGGTTAAGAATCCAAAGTTTGGGATTAAAATGCTAAGTGTAGCAATTGAAGTTAATACTGCGCGTTCATTCTTAAGTGAGCCTATATAAGGCCATGGCACACATTTCTAGGTCAGAAATGGTGCCTCCTACGTGACATTTTGAGAGCTTGGCTGCTGCCACCCTTCTCCTTGGTCACCTTTGCATGAGAAACCTCCAAGTCTTCACTTTTTCTTCTTTGTTTCACCATCTAAACACTTGGTTGAGGGTGTGTGAGCCTTGTGAAGGAAGTGTGTGTTCCTTTCTGAGTTGGAGAGGTTGTTGGTGAGGTGTTGAGGGGCTGAGTTGGTGTCTCTTTGGGTGAGAGCACTTGTTCTTGGCTTGTGAAGCTTCAAGAAGCCTTCTTTGCGAAGAAAGGACATAGCTTATGTTGCCATTTTCGTTCTTGGGTAAAGTCAGAACCTTGGGAATGTCAAGTGAGCTCCAAGTCCCTCTTTGTTTTGAGTTTGAAGCTTGGGTATGTTGTACCAACCTTGAGCTTGAGTTTTTATGCTTAAAAATGAAAGCTTGATGCATGTTAAGGCTTAAAGATGATAACTTGTTGTTGGGTAATGTTGAACACACCTTAAATCGCATGTTCAAGCTTCTGTATGCTTGAAATGAACCACCTTCATTGGATATCTTCGCGAAATGCAAAAAAACTGCATTCTGTCGCGAAATATCCGGATATGCATATCCGGATATGGATATCCGGATTTCGGGACAACAACGAACCTGTCTTGGTAAAAATTCAATATCTTGAGCTACAGTAGCTCCAAATAGAGTTCCGTTTGGACCTATGTAAAGCTAACACATAGGGCTACAACCCTGTAAAATTTTGTAGCCATTGGATAAGCGGTTTGAAGTCAGTGTTAGTTTAAAGTCGCGTCTTGGTTGCTGGAATTTTAGTTGGCAGCAGTCATTTTGCGAAAATCATAACCAAAGCTATACAACTCCGATTGAGACATAAGATATGTCGTTGGAAAGCTTGTTATGTTTAGTTTAACATATTAAAATCTCAGAATTTTTGGGAAAGAATTACAACTTAAGTTTTAATAAAATGGAACCTTGGGAGCGATATCTCGCGAAATGCAGAAACTGCATTCTGTCGCGAAATATCCGGATATGGGTTTGGAGATATCCGGATATGCCCCCGACATATATCTGGATATTCTGAGATTTCGAAGAACAGTAGCTGTGCTGTGAGGACAGTAGGCTATTGGGGGTTTGTGGACCCTAGATTGATGAGGTTGAACTTCTGTTTTAATTAAACTAAGTCAGAATTAAGTGATTAAGGGCTTATGGCTTGGTGAGAAGCCTTAAGACATAAAGCGTAATGAAAAGGCGTTGTCTTTAATTTGTATGCATGTGGTACATGTTATTGATTTATATTTGGTCCATATCAGATTGTGATCTGCTGTGATTGGACTTTGAGCTTGTGGCATTGGATAGCTAGCTTAGAGGTAAGCTTTCGTGTCCTCGGTTTAGCCATGTTGTGGTTCCACCATGTCCCATGGGGATATGGTATATGCATGCTGTGTTACATGCTTTTGATGTTTTGGAAATGCTGTTGAGCTATTATATGTTAGTGCCTTGTTTATATGCATGGAGGTGTTCCACCTATACGGTAAGCCTGAGTATGTAGAACATACAAGAGGGTGGGGCTGTGGGTGAGGTGCAAGCGGTTTTCCTTGTACTACATGTAGGGAATAGACGTATTCCTACATTTCTCTGGCCAGTAGATAGTGATTACACACATGCCATAGATATCTATTGCACTACATAGTTTTGTAACTGATAATGATATAAATGCTTTTTGAACTTATATTTCACATGTAAGTGAGCTTGGGGTGGAAGATCCTTGAGGACCCCTTGTCTTACTGAGATTTCTAGTTTAGAGATCTCACCCCACGTTTGGGGAATGCTTATTTCAGGGTCAGGTAATGTTGAGACCTCAGGCGGCAGGAGGCCGGAGCTGAGTTAGATTGCTGTTATATTATGCTGCCATGATTGGATGCTGGATGTGCATGCTGTTTATAAGCTTATAGCTTCAGTATGATTTTGGAGTTTTATGTTGAGATTGTTGTTTACTATGTCCATTTGGTGAGCATGGGGATTGTCCATGACACATAGTACTATTATGTCTTGATTATGTCTTGAGTCTTTTGGAGTTGTAATAATGTATCAGGATATTGTCCGGATTACTTGATGTAATGTCGTGATTTAGATACACACTTTATCTATATATTGAGGTATTTCAGTAGATGTCTTATTGCAATTTACATACAGGCGATATTTTATGAAATTGATTAAGTAATCAAGTTGGTAATTGATAATGACGTCATAATTGAAAAGAAAAAGAATATTCCGCATTTTTAATTAAGCACCGCTTAATACGATGTAATGTTAATATTCCGGGTATACACGGGGTGTTACATCGGGCACCCCATGAAGTCTCACAATCTCGCGAACATACAGTCTGGCCAACTGCTCAGTAGTGAAGCTCACCTTTACTGGAAGAAAATGGGCAGACTTCGTCAGTCTATCCACAATGACCCAGATAGAGTCACAACCAGCCTGAATCTTCGACAAACCCACCACGAAATCCATGGAAATGCTCTCCCATTTCCATTCCGGAATCTCTAGAGGTTGAAGCTTACCACACGGCCTCTGGTGTTCAATCTTCACCTTCTGACAAATCAAACACTTGGCCTTGCCAGGATGGTACTTCAACTCAAAGTCGTAGTCCTTCAGATACTCCATCCATCTCTTCTGTCTTATGTTCAACTTCTTCTGATTAAACTAATACTTCAAGCTCTTGTGATCACTGAACACGGCAAACTTCATACCAAACAGATAATGCCTCCAAATCTTGAAAGCAAAAACAATCGCAGCCAACTCCAAATCATGAGTCGGGTAGTTCTCTTCATGAGGCTTCCACTGCCTCGAAGCATAAGCAACAACTCTACCGGTCTGCATCAACACACAACCCAGCCCCTTTCCAGATGCATCACAGTAAAGCTTAAACTGCTCATCAGGATCAGGAAGGATCAACACAGGTGCGGTTGTCAATCTCTCCTTCAACTACTGAAAGCATTCCTCACACTCGTGAGTCCACACAAATAGAGTCTCCTTTCGGGTAAGGCGAGTCAATGGTAGAACCATCGTGGAGAATCCCTTAATGAACCTTCCAGTAGTAACCTGCCAAACTCAATAAACTCCTCACTTCAGTAACCGTCTTGGGCCTCTCCCAATCTAACACAGCCTCAATCTTGTTGGGATCCACTGTAACTCCCTCAGCAGAAATCACATGCCTAAGAAACTTCATAGACTTGAGCCAAAAATCACACTTCGAAGGATTTGCGTAAAGCTTTTTCTCCTTCAGCACTTGCAACACAATCCTCAAGTGCTCTGCATGCTCCTCCTCCGACTTGGAGTAAATCAAGATATCGTCAATAAAGACGATCACAAACTAATCCAGGTACGGCGGAAAATCCTGTTCATGTAATCCATGAACACTGCGGGTGCATTTGTGAGTCCAAAAGGAATCACCAAATACTAAAAGTGGTCGTATCTCGAATGAAACACGATCTTAGGGACATCCTCCAGCTTCACCTGAATCTAATGGTATCCGGACCAAAGATCAATCTTCGAATACACACAAGCTCCTTTAAGTTGGTCAAACAGAACATCAATGTGAGTAAGGGGATACTTGTTCTTGATTGTCACCTTGTTCAGCTGCCTTAAATCGGTGCACAATCGCATCGTCCCATCTTTCTTCTTCACAAAGATGACCGGTGCTCCCCATGGAGACACGCTCGGTCGAATGAAATCTTTCGCTGAAAGATCCTCAATGTGTTTCATCAACTCAGCTAACTCTGGTGGCGACATCCGATATGGAGCTAAGGAAATAGGCCCCACACCAGGCAACAAATCTATGGAGAACTATATCTCCCTCTGTGGTGGAAACTCAGGAATCTCCTAAGGGAACACCTCGAGAAATTCCCTCACCACAGGAATGCTAGTGATATCCTCCTGTGCCCCACTCACCAAACCTCCCAACATGACATAACCAAATGCCCCTACTCTCAAGGCTCTCCTAGCCTGCAGCAATGAAATATATGGCGAGGAACTGGCAGTGGAGTCACACGGAGACATCACCACTCACTTGGCACAACAGTCAATCATCACACAATTTCTGGACAAGCAATCCATGCCTAGATTGATTTCCAGATTAGCCATCAGTAATCCAATCAGATCTACCGAGGAGTCATGGCCATCCCACTGAAACACAACATCTCGATGTACAGTGGAGGTATCACACTTTTCTCCGGTGGCGGTGGTCACCCGCAACGGTGGAGAAAGCACAAAACTGGGCAACTTAAGCCCCACAGCAATCGGGGTAGCAATGAAAGAATGCGTAGCCCCGAAATCAAACAAGACATCAACAGTCGAATCACCAATAGAAACGGTACCTCTGACAAGGTTCGGAGCTCGGTCCGACTACTGGCGATCCAACGTATACACTCGTCCGATAACAGGTGGCAAAACAGGTGCCGCTGTAGGTGGAAGGGGAACCATATGAAGTGGAACTGCCTGAACTGCTGCAGCTCTCGTCGTCGATGATGGACAATCTCTGGAATAGTGGCCCTACTTGCCACACTGGAAACAGATAACTTGGCCAGTAGCACACGGCCCCACATGAACCTTCCCACATCCCGTGCATCTGGGAGCAGGAGGTCTGGCTGTACTCCCCTGAGTGGGAGTCCTCTTAAACTGGTTTGGCGCTTGCCTAGCCGCCAACTGCTTTCCTTTACCTCTTCCCCATAACTTCATGTCTCTCTAGGAAGTGGAACTACCAGTTCCTTTCACATCAGCAATCTTAGCCTTCTTGGCCTTACTTGCAATACAGACATCCTTGATGTCCCGACATTGCTGTACCAGTGTCCCAAAGTCCCTCGATGCAGCTCCAGCATGGCGATCAACTATCTCCTCAGTAAATCCCCTACGAAACTTAGCAGCCAAGAACGTCGGAGTAGGCATGCCATCCAGAAATATGCAAACTTGACCAGTTCATTGAACTTAGCCAAGTACTCGTCAACAGACAACGAGCCCTGCACCAGCCTGTCTAATTCTCCCTGCTTCCTCTCTTGAGCATCATACAGTAAATACCTCCCAAGGAAACAGTCCTCAAAGAAAGGCCATGTCATGACATGACCCTGCATCTCGAAAGCATGAGAGGTGTTCATCCACCACTCATGTGCATCGCCCTCCAGCATGTATGTGGCGAACGTCAACTTCTGCGGGTCGGTGCACTGCATGACTTTGAAGATCTTATCCAGCACCTGTATCCATCTCGCAGCAGCAATAGGATCATAAGATCCATCAAAAGAGGGTGGTTTATGCTTGCGAAAAGCATTAAGCCGATGGTCAATCACATCGCGATCCTCAGCAGGCCCCAAGTAGGGTTCCATCACCCCAGTACGTTGACTGATACCCTCCACGTGACTCAGGCTATCATCCTGAAGACTATGTGGAGGCGGTGGTGGTGGCGGCGGTGGAAGTGGTGGCGGTGGGAACTGACCCTCATTGGGGCCAGCCTGCATCTCCTCCAACATGACCCTCATCATGGTCATGTTCGTCAGCCTGTTTGCCTCAAGAACATCTTCCCTGGCCTTCCAGTTCGCCTCTCGAACGACGTCCATCATTGCCAAGTTGGCCAATCTAGCGGCCTCATGATCGGCTAGTCTAGCCGCCTGCATCACAGCTAATGCAGTCAGGACCAGGTCGGGTTGACCCTCAGTCGTCTCACGGTTTCTCCGTGGTAGTACCATGACTCTGCACAAGTTACACAAAAAATGAGTTGATCAGGCCCACACAATGTGGTCACATATGCATCATCATAGCAAAACCCAATTGAGAAAACACACAAGACAGCAAAACATCTTAAGTCATTGCAATACATACAGGTTTTTCCCCTAGAAAGTGCTCTGATACCATAAAATGTAACACCCCGTGTATACCCGGTTTGTTAACATGTCATCGTATTAAGCCATGCTTAATTAAAAATGCGGAATATCTTTTTCTTTTCGATTATGACGCTATTATCAATTACCAAGTTGATTACTTAATTCTTTTTCAAAACATTGCCTGTATGTAATTGCAAATAAACAGATATCTACACTGAACGACCTCATAATATAAATACGTGTGTATCTAGTCATGGATCTACAACACGTAGTCTTGACAACATCCTGATTCATTATACATAAAGAGTCTAAATAAAAAAAGTATAAATTAATGTGCATGGACAATCCCCATACTCACCAAATTAATAAGGCAACAAGCCCAAACAAGTCTCAGCAAAAAAAAAAAACATGGTAACGAAATACGCATAATCACTAAACAGGTACATCAGCACAATCAGCAAGCATATCAATCAACTAAGCTCCGGCCTCCTGCCGCTAGAGGTCTCAACCCCTGGGTTACCTGAACCTGAAATAAGCGCCCCAAACATGGGGTGAGATCTCTAAACAGAAATGTCAATAAGGCAAGGGGTCCTCAAGGATTTCTCCACCCCAAGCTCACTTACATGTGCAATATAACTTCTAAAAGCAATTTAACAATATAAGTTCCAAATCAGTGCAATGCAGCAGATAATCATGTCATGGGAGTTAACTATTTTACTGGCCAGAGAAATGCAGGATTTACACACGTCTATTACCCACATTAGTACACGCCCATGACGTACCTGCCCACAGCATCACATTCCCATCTAGGCGAAACATCACATACATATCATAGGCATTTGCACTTAATAGCTCAAAAGCATTTCAATAAATCAATACATGAAAACACATCATGCATATATACCATTCCCCCACGAGGTATGGTGGAACCAACAATGGCTAAACCGAGGACACGAAAGCTTACCTCTTAAGCTAACTATCCAAATAAGAGTCCAATCAAGCTCAAAGTCCACAAACAGCAGAATCACAATTTGTTTAAGACCAGCAATCATATCAACAATCATACTCCACAAGTATATGACATAAAGACAACGCTTCCCTTTACGTTTCGTGTCTTTCGCTTGTCACCAATGTTGGTCGGGCCCTTGGAGTTAGGGAGCTGAGCCTGAGATTCATTAGGCCATAACAGATCCTTGGTAGAGTACGACCTGTTGCCTACCAGCTTTCCTTGCCTCCGAACTTGGCCAACATCCACGACGTGTTTCACGTGTCTCAACTTTGGAAGTACATAACAGAAACTTCGCATGTTGTGCAACCGGACAATGTGAGATAACTTGAAAACTACCATCGGACCACTCAAGATTTTTTATCGTGGCGAGAAGAAGTTGAGGAGCAAGATCATTCCGATAGTCAAAGTGCAATGTACGGGAAGAACTCCTGAGGAGTGCACTTGGGAGCGAGAGGACGAGCTTCTCCGACAGTACCCCGACTTTCGAGACATGTATGTTTCTGATTTTGAGGACAAAATCCTAAAAGGTGAGGTGAATGTAAGAATCTGCACTGTTAAATTAGGAAGTTAATTAATTAATTATGAGAAATTAGAAAATAATTCCATAATTGACACTAATAATTATGATAAGGCTTAAATAATTATGGTAAGTGATTAATAATCCTGAAAGTCGCTTTTCTGGCGAAAAGTGCAGATACCGGTTCCGCTCCTCGGTATAAACGCGTACCGATGAAGTATCCCAGAAAATTATAATAAGTGTGAGAATATTCCTAGAATAATATATAGGACTAGTGTAACAGCCCGTTGTACACTGCTATTGTTAACATTAATTATGATATTAAGCGCAGTTACAATCACAGCAGTTCATTTAGAAAAATGCGAGTAAATTTTTTCCATTTATTACACGAGCATTTAAAACAATAAAAAGCGTAATAAATAAAAGTTGTGACCGTAACCGTAAAATCTTTACGGAATAATTATTTAAACTACTTTTACATCATATATTACTTCTCTCAAGTCACTAAGGGATTCCCATAAACTCACTTAGCTAAAATCTCACTTTTACGTTTTCTACCTATCCGAACATGGTTCGGTCTTTAACTTTCTGCGCAAAAACCGCATACGAAAAGACTCTCATCTTTTAGTATGTTATTCTAGACTTAATTACCTTTCTAGGAAGCTATCATACGAGTCATAAAGTTCTCGTTTGCTCCAGATATCACCTTTGAAGTTGGACAAGCAATTCTGCCCGCCAACCCCAAAATAGCACCAAACAGCCTTCACTCAATCAAATTTTCTGGAAACTCCAGTTGACCAATTTCTCTCACATTTTTATACAAGAAACTAGACACCTAGATCTTCAATTTGATATATCATAAACCTAATTTGACTAAGAAACGAAGCGGGAATAATTTTCCTAAACTCGGTCCAGATCAACCCCATGTGCAGGGGCCAAAATAGCAGTCTGTGTTCTCTGCCTCGTACAGGCCGACGCCCAACCCAAAAAAATCGCACAATTTACCACAAGGTAGAAGACATCTCAAGCCTCAAAAAGGCGTATGGCACGTCCCTATCGGACCTTTGTGGAGGGAGATATGCTCTTCCAAAGGTCGCTTCAATGCATATAAATAATACAACATAACATCTGACAAAGGGATAAAGCAAGAGATTTAGTGAAATAGGGGAGCATAGGGATACAAAATACGACGAAGCTGGAATGGTCGATGCCAAAACCACGTAACGTCCAGCCTATTGGGTCGGCATATATGCCTACGGGTTTCAAACCAAGGCGTGTTCCCAGAACATCAAACCAAGGCGTGTTCCCAGAACATCAAACCAAGGCACCCTCCATCCATAACCACCCGAGACTTCTTAGTGTGCTCCTATCCGGATCACACACCACGACCCCAGGTCAACTGGAACTTCCTCACGGAGACCTATCCAGTGGAAGTCCGTAACGCCCGAAGACAAACAGTCTACTAGCCAGAGACACGGTATATCCTATGTACTAACACACATACAATATGCATGAACATGTTATCCTATATTATTTACATACACTTCCTACCATTATCCTCAACGGGCATGGTGGAACACACAAGGGGATCAAACCCCAGTACCAAGAGGTTACCTGTATAATCCTCTCCCTCAGCTCCAATGCAGTATATTTCCCGAGCAAGGTACACAACAGAAATGCCTACACAGAGGATATTCCCAATTAATTACCATTCATAAAAACACATGGAAGTTATTAACTCTTTAAGCATGGTTTCAAATACTCACCACAATCCCCTTTGGTCCGGGACCAAGGGTAACCCACCGAGCTCACGGTTCAGGGTTCAAATCTACGAAAGGCAACCTACAACGACCATATACGGATCGTCAGAACACGGTGAACCATCAATTTCACAAAACATCAATTTTTTCTCCCCCCACATGTGAGGTTCGGCCATATATGTATTAAAACACAAAATATTTTTCTTTATTTTCTTTCTATTTTTATTAAGCATCCCAAGGTTACCAAAATACCATTTTAGGTGTCACTTTTCATTTTACACCATTCTAATATCATTTTGCCCATTTATTTCCTTCCAGGGATAATACACAATCCAACACAATCCAATATTTTTTCAGTGATTTTCAAAGCTTCCAACCATCACACAACCCTTCTAATTACCATTTAACAACTCAACATGCCAACCATACAATTTCACAACATCAACACCCCATTTTTCCCTCTTTGGCTGAAATCATCATAGGCATACACCAAGGGATTTTCAATCCAATTCAACTACTCCACACCTCACACAATCATATTATTAACTCATACAAACATCCAACCATTCAATTACACAATTACATAACCAATCCAATTTCACCAATTCATGGCATCATCCAAAATTTCCTAAGTTATGATCACATTTCCACAATGAATCTTATTGCATTTATGGGTCCAACACATCATTCTAAGACATATTTATCTAATATACATTTTCCGTTTGAGCTCTCTAACAACACAAATCATACAAAATGCACTTAGGGTTCATGAATTAAATCAACAATTCCAACCAATAAAATGTGATGAAACTAAAAATATCCCATGGAGAAAACTGTGAGAGAACCACCAGAGCGATCATCGGAGGAGGAAGACATACTAAAGCGAAGTAATAAACGTAATAAAGATCGTGGAGAAAAATTCTCACATGATGTGGGTTCCTAGGGAGGAATCCTGGATGAAGGACCAAGAAGAGGGTCGAATTTCATGGAAGGAGATGCTGCAACGTCATAATGGAGAGAAGAATGATGGGGAGGGTGCTGATACTCTTGAAGGTGAGAATTTGCAGGGTGAACCAGCTGAGGAAGAAGACGTTAATTTTGGGGGCATAAAGATGTGGGTGGAAGAGGATGGAAAAACTCATTTTGGTTGCACTAATAGAGGAAGAAGACACTTGCATAGAGTGTGGGAAAAAGCTTTGATTGTTAAGCTGCTGGGCAGATCTACAGGTGTCTCGTTCATGAAGAAAAAGATTGAGGAGCTATGGGGAAGGAAAGGAAAAGTGAACGTCACTGATATTGGGAATGAGTTTTATGTGGTTCAATTTAGTGATGATGAAGACATGGAATTTGCTCTAAGTGGAGGCCCTTGGGTTGTCCTAGGTCATTATTTGTCCTTACGTAAGTAGGAACCTGGCTTCAGGCCTAATGCTGAGGGCATATCAAAGATAGCAGCTTGGATCCGCCTTCCTAATATTCCATTGGAATTTTATGATGAAGTTTTCTTTCGTAGGGTGGGTAACTGGATAGAGAAGTTAATAAAGATTGATAGGACTACAAACCTTCATGCTAGGGGTCGCTTTGCAAGGATCTGTGTTGAACTGGATTTGGCTAAACCTTTAAAAGGAGAGTATGTTCTTGAGGGAGTTTTGAAGCATATAGAATATGAAGGTCTAGGGCTCATTTGTTTCAACTGTGGAAAGTATGGCCATAGCAAGGATTGTTGTTCTGAGATTGTTCAAGAACAGATCGTGGTGAATGAATCTCATCCTTCTGGGGATGGTGAAGCTGATAAAGTTGAAGAAAACCAGAACGGTCTTGGCCCTTGGATGGTGGTTAATCGCCAACGCCGCCCTAGAAGCCAAGCTGCTACCCAAGATGGCAGAACGCCGATGACTTCGAGAAGAATCACTCAACGTGATTTCGGGGAGAATACTGCACAATCAAAGCAGTTATCAGTGCAATCATATCAGCCTGTTTTAAATGCAGTAAATACAAAATCACGTTATGATAGTTTAATGGTGATTGGGGATTTGAATCAAGCTGAGCTGGAAGTGATTAATGAGGAGCCTAATCATGGGCATAATCCTAGCGTAATTAATGACCAAAAATCAAGGGGAAATGAGGGAGCCATCAGCGTAGAAAATAATGGCATCATTAATAGGGTTTAAAAGGTTTTAATCGAAAAGATGCCTCGAGTCATTCTAGCATTGAATTGGAAGAACATGCAGATAGGTACATCCTTGTTGGGGGACCCTCAAATGATAGGGTAGCCTCTAAAATGTTCCTATGCCTTCAAAAAAACAGGATTTGGCCAATAATATAGGGCTACGTCAGAAAGCTATTGCTAAAATTCAGAACCAGCATCTGACTACCCCTGTGTTACTTGTAGATAGGCAAGTTGTGTTGCCTCCTGTTCAAAATACAGCAATGGAAGTGGATCAGAACGTTGGGGACCAAAGTGAGAGTGATAATGGTTTAAAATATCCTAAAGCTCCGGATCCTATTAGGACTTTGGTCACTACCCATTCGGATGCGTCTATTTTATCGCATCACATGGAGGTTGATAAAGGAGGTATAAATGAAGATAGTGTTGAGATTGTTAAGGGGTCAGCAGCAGGAACCTGCAACCCTTATGGTTGATTGATGTCTTTGCTGGCTTGGAATTGTCGCGGGGCGGCAAAGAAAAGGTTTTTGGGAACCTTAACTAGTATGATCTGAAAACACAGAATAGATTTGACTGCTATTTTTGAACCTAGAATAAGTGGTGCGAAAGCTGAAAAGATTATTAAAAGAACAGGGTATAACAGCTGTATTGTGGAAGAAGCTCAAGGTTTCATGGGAGGGATCTGGGTTTTGTGGAACAAGGAGTTCTGTAATGTTACGATTTTGGAAAAGAACATGCAAATAGTTCATTTGAAAGTTTGTTTCTTCCATAATGTTGCGTTCTTATGCACATTTATTTACGCCAATCCTAGAGAAGAGGTGCGACGTAGCGTTTGGCAGGATCTTCGTCGGATTGCTGATTCTATGAATGAGCCCTGGCTTATCACCGATGATTTTAATGAAATCGCATCCCCTTTTGAGAAACGTGGAGGTGCCCCGGTAGATTTATATAAATGTAACAGATTTGCTTCCTTGCTTACGGATCTGAAGATGATTGATTTGAATAGTTCCGATTCGAGATTTACTTGGCGTGGTCCTCGTTTCCTGAATATGGATAGAGTTTTCAAACGGTTAGATCGTGCTTGCAGTAACGATTTATGGAGGGTTACATTTGAGGAGGGTTATGTTAGAGCCCTTCCTAGGTTAAAGAGTGACCATATCCCCCTTCTTATATCCTTGTCTTCTTCAAAAGATGACTGGAAGGATTGTCCTTTCCGTTTCCATTCCTTTTGGCAGGACCATATCCTGTTCAATCAATTTTTAAAGGACAATTGGCACGTGCATGGGAACATTGCTGATTGTTTGAAGGTTCTTACCCCTTGCATTAAGGAGTGGAATGAGAAGGTGTTTGGGAATATTTAGCATAGGAAGAATAAGTTGATGAGAAGACTTGAAGGTATTCAAAGAGCCATTTCTGAGCACAATAAAGATTATCTGGAGAAAGTGGAGTGCAAGATCAAAGCTGAACTTGAGGAGGTCCTTGATCAAGAGGAGTTATTATGGTATGAAAAGTCTCGATCTCAGTGGATTAATCAAGGTGACAAAAACACGAGATACTATCATACAAAGACTATTGTCAGAAGGAAAAGAGGTAGAATCGTGGAACTCAAGGATGATAATGGAAGTTGGATTCGTGAAGAGGAAGGCCTGGTTAAGATGATCCGCGATTTTTATATTAATCTTTTCAAAGATGAAAGCTGTCATCGTGAGTGGATCAATACTAGATGGCCTATTGTTCCTGAGGAAGTCATGGATAAATTAAGGGTAAGTGTTACTAAGGAGGAAGTTAAAAAAGCTTTTTTCACAATGAAAGGCTCAAAAGCCCCAGGGGAGGATGGGTACATAGCTGCTTTTTATCAAAAGAACTGGAATCTGGTAGGTGATCAAGTCTGGAATGCTTTCCTAGCTTATTTGGAAAACCCGCAAACCATTGCTGATATTAATGGTACGATTATTACCCTTATCCCAAAGGTTAATAAGCCTACGTTGGTTTCTCAATTCAGGCCAATTTCCTTGTGCAATGTGATTTATAAAGGCATGAGTAAAGTTATAGTGGGTAGACTGAAGGAAGTAATGGAAGCTTTGGTTTCTGATAACCAAACCAGCTTTGTCCCAAACAGAAACTTGCAGAATAACATTATTGCAGCTAAAGAGATTGTCCATTCGATGACAAAGTTTAAAGGTAAGATGGGTACTATGGCCATTAAAATTGATTTAGAGAAAGCCTATGATAAGCTGAATCGGTCGTTTATTCGTAAGGTTATCTTTGAAATACAGCTTCCGTCTTGGATGGTTGAATTCATTATGGCGTCTATCACAACTAATAGTTTCAAAGTGCTTGTGAATGGGGGCTTGACTGAAACTATTATTCCTGAACATGGAATTCGTCAGGGTGATCCATTATCCCTATACATCTTTGTCTTATGTGTTGAAAAGCTATCTCATCTTATTGCTCAAAGGGTTGGCAGTGGTGTGTGGAAACCGATCAGAGTGTGTAGAGGTGGTCCAGCAGTCTCCCATCTCATGTTTGCAGATGATATTGTCCTTTTCTCTGAAGCTTCGGTGCAACAAATGCAGGTAATAATGGAGTGTTTAGATCTTTTTTGCAGAATGTAGAATTTGTAAATATCTGGGCTCTTTTCAGGCAAGGGCGAAATTTGAAATCAAATTATGCTGATCTATTGGATCGGGTTCGTAAGAAAACTTGATGGCTGGAAGCATCAAAGTTTATCTTTCGCGGGGAGAGTCACTCTGGCTAAATCAGTGATTGGTGCTATTCCCTGTCTTCATATGCAGAATGGTCTTCTTCCCACTTCTGTGTGTGATGAGATTGAACAGCTTCAACGAAACTTCATTTGGGGTATTAATAAAACTCATTTAGTGGCTTGGGACACAATGTATATGCCGAAGGAAATGGGAGTCTTGGTATTATCAGTACGTACT